>NW_027099389.1:278235-332568 GCF_031753505.1 Anomalospiza imberbis
AGGGAGATTTGAGGGGGAAAACGAGGAGATTTGAGGGAAAAAGGGGGGAAAGTGGGGATTTGAGGGGGTTTGAGGGGAGAAAGGGGAGATTTGAGGGGAAAACGAGGAGATTTGGGGGAAAAATGGGACATAAAGCAGGAAGAGGGGGAAATTTGAGGGGAAAATGGGATATAAAGAAGGAAAAGAGGGAATTTGAGACGGAAAACGAGAAATAAAGGAGGATTTTGGGGGGAATGAGGGGATTTGAGGGGAGAAAAGGTGGAAAAGTGAGGATTTGGGGGGAAGGATGGGGGGTTGAGGGGTAGAGAGGGGATTTGGAGGGAGAAAAAGGAAACAAGGAGGAAAAAGGAGAGAAAAGGGGGGATTTGAGGGGGGAAAAGGGGGAATAGTTGGGATTAGAGGGGAGCGTGGGGAGATTGGAGGGGGAAAATGGGGGATTTGGGGGAGAAAAGGGGGAATTCGATAGAAATGGGAGGAGTTGAGGGGAAAATTGGGAGATTTGAGGGGGAAATTGGGAGATTTGAGGGGGAAATTGGGAGATTTGAGAGGAGTTATCGGGGGGATTTCAGGGGAAACGAGAGAACAGCGGGGATTTTTTTGATTTTCGTGATTTCTTGCGGTTCCCAGGTGTAATTTTGGGGGGTTTCTGGGGTTTTTGGGGTGTCTCCCCAGGAGCTGGAGGCCATCAAGGCCCGGGTGCGGGAGATGGAGGAGGAGGCGGAGAAGCTGAAGGAGCTGCAGAACGAGGTGGAGAAACAGATGAACATGAGCCCCCCGCCGGGCAACGGTGAGGGGCGCCCCGAAAGCACCCAATCCACCCCGAAAAACACCCCGAAATCCCGCAGAAACGGCCAAAATCCGGCCCCAAATACCCCAAATTCTCCCTGACGTGGCCAAAGTTCACCCCAAAATCCCTGAAATTCGGCCCAAAATACCTGAATTCACCCCAAAATCCCCGAATTCACCCCAAATCCACCCCAAAATCCCCGAATTCACCCCAAATCCACCCCTAAAACCCCAAATTCACCCCCAAAATGGCCAAAGTTCACACCAAAATACCTTGAATTCAGCCTAAAATGCCTGAATTCACCCCAAATCCACCCAAAATCCCCGAATTCACCCCAAAATGGCCAACGTTCACCCCAAAATACCTGAAATTCGGCTCAAAATACCCCAAATTCTCCCCAAATCCACCCCAAAAACCCCAAATTCACCCCAAAATGGCCAACGTTCACCCCAAAATACCTGAAATTCGGCCTAAAATACCCGAATTCACCCCAAATCCACCCAAAAACCCTAAATTCACCCCAAATCTGCCCCCAAAACCCCAAATCCACCCCAAAAAACACCCCGAAATCCCACAGAAACGGCCAAAATCCGGCCCCAAATACCCCAAATTCTCCCTGATCCGGCCCTAAACCACCTAATTCACCCCAAAATGGCCAACGTTCACCCTAAAATACCTGAAATTCGGGCTAAAATACCCGAATTCACCCCAAATCCAGCCAAAATCCCCGAATTCACCCAAAAATACCCCAAAATCCACCCCAAAATCCCCAATCCACCCCAAAACCCCCGAATTCACCCCAAATCCACCCCAAAAACCACCAAATTCACCCCAAAATGGCCAACGTTCACCCCAAAATACCACAAATTCGTCCCAAAACCACCCGATTCACCCCAAATCCACCCCAAAACCCTGAATTCACCCAAAAATACCCCAAAATCCACTCCAAAACCCCCGAATTCACCCCAAGTCCACCCCAAAAAACACCAAATTCACCCCAAAATGGCCAAAGTTCACCCCAAAATCCCTGAAATTCGGCCCAAAACCACCCGATTCACCCCAAATCCACCCAAAAACCCCGAATTCACCCCGAAAACCCCGAATTCTCCCCAAATCCACCCCAAAAACCCCAAATTCACCCCAAAATACCTCAAAATGGCCTAAGTCCACCCCAAAATACTCTGAATTCACCCCAAATCTGCCCAAAATACCCCAAATTCACCCCAAATCCACCAAAAAAACACCAAATTCTCCCCAAATCCACCCAAAATCCCCAAATTCACCCCAAAATGGCCAAAGTTCACCCCAAAATACCTGAAATTCGGCCCAAAATACCCCAAATTCACCCCAAATCCACCCAAAATCCTCTAATTCTCCCACAAATACCCCAAAATCCACCCCAAAATCCCCAAATCCACCCCAAAAACCCCAAAATCACCCCAAATCCACCCCAAAATCCCCAAATCCATCCCCAAAACCCCGAATTCACCCCAAAACCCCAAATCCACCCCAAAATCCCCAAATTCACCCCAAATCCACCCAAAACCCCAAATTCACCCCAAATCTGCCCCAAAACCCCGAATTCACCCCAAATCCAGCCCAAAAAACACCAAATTCACCCCAAAATGGCCAACGTTCACCCCAAAATACCACAAATTCAGCCCAAAACCACCCGATTCACCCCAAATCCACCCAAAACCCCAAATTCACCCCAAATCTGCCCCATATACCCGAAATTCACCCCAAAATCCACCCCAAAATCCCCAAAATCCTCCCTCCACTGCCCTGAAACCCCAGGAATTCTCCCCAAAATCCCCCAAATTTCCCCAAATCCCCGAATTTTTCCCCAAAAATCCCCCCCGGCCTCTTCCCCTGACCCCAAATTTCCCCGAAATCCCCGAATTTTTCCCCAAAAATCCCCCCCCTGACCCCAAATTTCCCGAAATCCCTGAATTTTCCCCCAAAAATCCTCCCCGGACCCCAAATTTCCCCAAAATCCCCGAATTTTCCCCCTAAAATCCTCCTTGAACCCCAAATTTCCCCAAAATCCCCGAATTTTCCCCCAAAAATCCTCCCCTGACCCCAAATTTCCCCAAAAATCCCCGAGTTTTCCCCCAAAAATCCTCCCCTGACCCCAAATTTCCCCAAAATCCCCAAATTTTTCCCCAAAAATCCTCCCCTGACCCCAAATTTCCCCAAATCCCCGAATTTTCCCCCCAAAATCCTCCCCTGACCCCAAATTTCCCAAAAATCCCCGAATTTCTCCCCAAAAATCCTCCTTGAACCCCAAATTTCCCCAAAATCCCCGAATTTTTCCCCTAAAATCTTCCTTGAACCCCAAATTTCCCAAAATCCCCGAATTTTCCCCCAAAAAATCCTTCCCTGACCCCAAAATCCCCAAATTTTCCCCCAAAAAATCCCCCCCTGACCCCAAATTTCCCCGAAATCCCCGAATTTCTCCCCAAAAATCCTCCTTGAACCCAAAATCCCCGAATTTTTCCCCCAAAAATCCTCCCCTGACCCCAAATTTCCCTGAAATCCCCGAATTTTCCCCCAAAAATCCTCCTTGAACCCCAAATTTCCCTGAAATCCCCTTTTTTTTTCCCCAAAAATCCTCCCCTGACCCCAAATTTCCCCAAAATCCCCGAATTTTCCCCCCAAAATCCCCCCCGGACCCCAGATTTCCCGAAATCGCGTGAATTTGCCCCGAATTTTGGTTTTTTTGCAGCCGGCCCGGTGATCATGTCCCTGGAGGAGAAGATGGAGGCCGACGCCCGCTCCATCTACGTGGGCAACGTGAGCGCCCCCAAAAAATCCCCAAAAATTCCCAAAAATGTTCCCAAACATTCCAAAAAATTCCCGAAAATACCCAAAAAAATTCCCAAAGATACCCAAAAAACGTCCCCAAGGTATTCCCAAAATATCCTGAAAAAATCCCCGAAAATTCCCAAAAAATTCCCAAAAATTCCCAAAACATTCCCAAAAATATCCTAAAAAAATTCCCAAAGATACCCCAAAAATGTCCCTAAAAAATTCCCAAAATATCCTAAAAAAATCCCCGAAAATTCAAAAAAATTCCCAAAAATTCACAAAAAATTCACCGAAAATACCCAAAAATATCCTAAAAAATTCCCAAAGATACCCAAAAAATGTCCCCAAGAAATTCCAAAATATCCTGAAAAAATCCCCAAAAATGTCCCTAAAAAATTCCCAAAATATCCTCAAAAATTCCCAAAAATTCAAAAAATTCCCAAAAATTCACAAAAATTCCCCGAAAATACCCAAAAATATCCTAAAAAAATTCCCAAAGATATCCAAAAAATGTCCCCAAGAAATTCCCAAAATATCCTAAAAAAATCCCAAAAAATCCCCAAAAATTCCCAAAATATCCTAAAAAATTCACAAAAAATTCATAAAAAATCCCAAAAAATTCACAAAAATTCCTGAAAATATCCTAAAAAAATTCCCAAAGATACCCCAAAAATGTCCCCAAGAAATTCCCAAAATATCCTCAAAAATCCCCGAAAATTCCCAAAAAATTCCCAAAAATTCCCAAAAAATTCCCCGAAAATACCCAAAAATATCCTAAAGAAATTCCCAAAGATACCCCAAAAATGTCCCCAAGAAATTCCCAAAATATCCTCAAAAAATTCCCAAAAATTCAAAAAAATTCCCAAAATTCACAAAAACGTCCCCAAAAATACCCAAAAAATGTCCCCAAAAAACTCCCAAAATATCCTAAAAAAATCCCCAAAAATTCCCAAAAAATTCCTGAAAATACCCAAAAATATCCTAAAAAAATTCCCAGAGATACCCAAAAAACGTCCCCAAGGTATTCCCAAAATATCCTGAAAAAATCCCCGAAAATTCCCAAAAAATTCCCAAAATTCCCAAAACATTCCCAAAAATATCCTAAAAAATTCCCAAAGATACCCCAAAAATGTCCCTAAAAAATTCCCAAAATATCCTAAAAAAATCCCCGAAAATTCCAAAAAAATTCCCAAAAATATCCTAAAAAAATTCACAAAAATTCCAAAAATTCACAAAAAACGTCCCCAAAATATCCTAAAAAAATTCCCAAAGATACCCAAAAATACCCAAAAAATGTCCCTAAAAAATTCCCAAAATATCCTCAAAAAATTCCCAAAAATTCACAAAAAATTCCCCGAAAATACCCAAAAATATCCTAAAAAAATCCCCAAAGATACCCAAAAAATGTCCCCAAAAAACTCCCAAAATATCCTAAAAAAATCCCTGAAAATTCCCAAAAAATTCCTGAAAATATCCTAAAAAAATTCACAAAAATTCCCAAAAATTCACAAAAAACGTCCCCAAAATATCCTAAAAAAATTCCCAAAGATACCCCAAAAATGTCCCCAAGAAATTCCCAAAATATCCTCAAAAAATTCCCAAAAATTCAAAAAAATTCCCAAAAATTCACAAAAACGTCCCCCAAAAATACCCAAAAAATGTCCCCAAAAAACTCCCAAAATATCCTAAAAAAATCCCCGAAAATTCCCAAAAAATTCCTGAAAATACCCAAAAATATCCTAAAAAAATTCCCAAAGATACCCAAAAAATGTCCCCAAGAAATTCCCAAAATATCCTAAAAAAATTCCCAAAAATTCACAAAATATGTCCCCAAAGTATCCTCAAAAAACTCCCAAAATATCCTAAAAAAATTCCAAAAAATTCACAAGATATGTCCCCAAAATATCCTCAAAAAATTCCTAAAAATTCAAAAAAATTCCCAAAAATTCACAAAAAATGTCCCCAAAAAACTCCCAAAATACCCTAAAAAAATTCCCAAAAATTCACAAAAATTCACAAAAAATTCCCAAAAAAATCCCTAAAACAGCCAAAAAAGTCCCAAAAAATCCCCAAAAATTCCCAAAAACGCCCCAAAAACGCCCCAGAAAATTCCCAAAAAATTCCCAAAAATTCACAAAAAATGTCCTCAAAAAATTCCCAAAATATCCTAAAAAAATCCCAAAAAATTCCCAAAAATTCCCAAAAAATCCCAAAAATGCCCAAAAAATGTCCCCAAAAAATTCCCAAAGTATCTTAAAAAAATTCCCAAAAATTCACAAAAAAGCCCCAAAAATTCCCATCAAATCTGAAGAAAATTTGGGAATTTTAGGTGGGAAAATCTGAAATTTTGTGTGGGAAAATTGGGAATTTCGGGATGAAAAATTGGGAAATTTGAGGAGATTCCTGAAAATTTGGGAATTTTGGGGAATTTTGAGTGGGAAAATTGGGAATTCTGGGAGGGAAAATTGGGAATTTTGGCGGGAAAATTGGGAATTTTGGGGAACTTTTGGGAGGGAAAATTGGGAATTTTGGGAGGGAAAATTGGGAATATTGGGATGGGAAATTGGGAATTTTGGGATGGAAAATTGGGAATTTTGGGATGGGAAATTGGGAATTCCGGGAGAGAAAATTGGGAATTTTGGAGGGAAAAAATGGGAATTTTGGGAGGAAAATTGGGAATTCTGGGAGGGGAAATTGAGAATTTTGTGAGGGAAAATTGGGAATTTGGGGATGGAAAATTGGGAATTTTGGGATGGGAAATAGGGAATTTTGGCGGGAAAAATTGGGAATTTTGGGAGTTTTTGGCGGGAAAATCGGGGATTTTGGGTGCGAAAATTGGGAATTCTGGGAGGGAAAATTGGGAATTTTGGGAGGGAGAATTGGGAATTTTGGGGAATTTTTGGGTGGGAAAATTGGGGATTTTGGCGGGAAAATGGCGGCATTTTGAGACTGAAAAATGCCAAAAAATGCCCAAAAAATCCCCAAAAATCCCCCAAAAAAATCCCCAAAAATCCCCAAAATTCCCGAAATTCCGGCGTCGTTGCGGAATTGCGATTTCGCGGCTCCGCAGGTGGATCACGGCGCCACGGCTGGGAGGGGAAACGGGGAAAATTGGGAATTTTGGGGAATTTTTGGGTGGGAAAATTAGGAATTTTGTGTTGGAAAATTGGGAATTCTGGGTGGGAAAATTGGGAATTCTGGGAGGGAAAATTGGGAATTTTCACGGGAAAATTGGGAATTTTCATGGGAAAATTGGGAACTTTTGGGGAATTTTTGGGATGCAAAATGGGGAATTTTTGAGGGAAAATGGCGAAAAATGCCCAAAAATCCCCCCAAAAATGCCCAAAAATCCCCCAAAAATTCCCAAAAATTCCCCAAAATTCCCAAAAATTCCCCAAAATTCCCGAAATTGCGGCGTCGTTGCGATTTCGGGGATCCCCAGGTGGATTACGGCGCCACGGCTGGGAGGGGAAACGGGGAAAATTGGGAATTTAGGCATGGGAAATTGGGAATTTTTGGGGGAATTTTGTGTGGGAAAATTGGGAATTTTGTGTGGGAAAATTGGGAATTTTGGGATGGAAAATAGGGAATTCTGGGAGGGAAAATTGGGAATTTTGGGAGGGAAAATTGGGAATTTTGGGAGGGAAAATTGGGAATTTCGGGATGAAAATTAGGGAATTTTGGCGGGAAAAATTGGGAATTTTGGGGAATTTTTGGTGGGAAAATTGGGGATTTTGGGTGGGAAAATTGGGAATTCTGGGAGGGAAATTGGGAATTTTGGCGGGAAAATGGCGGCATTTTGAGACTGAAAAATGCCAAAAAATGCCCAAAAATCCCCCAAAAATCCCCCAAAAATTCCCAAAAATCCCCAAAATTCCCAAAAATTCCCAAAATTCCCGAATTGCGGCGTCATTCCGGAATTGCGATTTCGCGGCTCCGCAGGTGGATTACGGCGCCACGGCCGAGGAGCTGGAGGCGCATTTCCACGGCTGCGGCTCCGTCAACCGCGTCACCATCCTCTGCGACAAGTACAGCGGCCACCCCAAGGGGTATGCTGATTTATGCTAATTCATGCTGATTTATGCTAATTTATGCTGATTTGTGGTGATTTATGGTGATTTATGGTGATTTGTGGTGATTTATGGTGATTTATGGTGATTTATGGTAATGGCCCGGGCGGGGCTCTGCCCTCGGCCGGAGAAATCCCCGCGGGAAGGGCCCCGGGTTCAGCCCCAATTCTGCACGAAATTCACCCAAAATTCACCCGAAATTCAGCCAAAAATGGCCCAGAATTCACCCAAAATTCAGCCCAAATTCACCCAAAATTCACACGAAATTCACCCAAAATTCAGCCAAAATTCACCCAAAATTCAGCCAAAAATGGCCCAGAATTCACCCAAAAATGGCCCAGAATTCTGCCGAAATTCACCCAAAATTCACACGAAATTCACCCAAAATTCAGCCGAAATTCAGCCAAAAATGGCCCCAGAATTCTGCTGAAATTCACCCAGAATTCACCCAGAATTCACCCAAAAATTCACCCAAAATTCAGCCAAAAATGGCCCAGAATTCTGCCGAAATTCACACGAAATTCACCCAAAATTCATCTGAAATTCACCCAAAAATGGCCCAGAATTCTGCCAAAATTCACCCAAAATTCACCCAAAAATGGCCCAGAATTCTGCCAAAATTTACCCAAAATTCACCCAAAAATGGCCCAGAATTCTGCCGAAATTCACCCAAAATTCACCAGAAATTCAGCCGAAATTCACCCAAAATTCAGCCCAAATTCAGCCAAAATTCACCCAAAATTCACCCAAAAATGGCCCAGAATTCAGCCAAAATTCACCCAAAATTCAGCCAAAAATGGCCCAGAATTCTGCCGAAATTCACCCAAAATTCAGCCCAAATTCTGCCAAAATTCACCCAAAATTCAGCCGAAAATGGCCCAGAATTCTGCCAAAATTCACCCAAAATTCACACAAAATTCACCCAAAATTCAGCCGAAATTCAGCCAAAAATGGCCCAGAATTCTGCCAAAATTCACCCAAAATTCACACAAAATTCACCCAAAATTCACCCAAAATTCACCCAAAAATGGCCCAGAATTCTGCCAAAATTCAGCCCAAATTCAGCCAAAATTCACCCAAAAATGGCCAGAATTCTGCCAAAATTCACCCAGAACTCACCCAAAATTCACCCAAAAATGGCCCAGAATTCACCCAGAATTCTGCCGAAATTCACCCAAAATTCACCCAAAAATGGCCCAGAATTCTGCCGAAATTCACCCAGAATTCACCAGAAATTCACCCGAAATTCAGCCCAAATTCACCTGAAATTCAGCCAAAATTCAGCACGAAATTCACCCAAAAATGGCCCAGAATTCTGCCAAAATTCACCCCGAAATTCACCCGAAGTTCACCCGAAGTTCACCCCGAAATGTCCCAAAAATCTGCCAAAATTCTGCCAAAATTCACCCGAAATTCACCTGAAACGCACCTGAAATTTTGGTGATTTCTGGGCGGTTTTTGTGCCGTTTTTTGTTAATTTCTGGCTGATTTCTGTGCCGTTTTCCGGTGATTTCTGGGCGGTTTTTGGGCTATTTTTGGGCCGTTTTTGGGCCGTTTTTTGGTAATTTCTGGGCCATTTTTGGGCCATTTTTTGTTAATTTCTGGCTGATTTCTGTGCCGTTTTCCGGTGATTTCTGGGCGGTTTTTGGGCTGATTTTTGGGCCGTTTTTGGGCCGTTTTTTGGTAATTTCTGGGCCATTTTTGTGCCGTTTTTTGTTAATTTCTGGCCGATTTCTGGGCCGTTTTGCGGTGATTTCTGGGTGGTTTTTGGGCTCTTTTTGGGCCGTTTTTGTGCCGTTTTTTGGTAATTTCTGGGCTATTTTTGGGCCGGTTTTGGGCCGTTTTTTGGTAATTTCTGGCCGATTTCTGGGCCGTTTTCCGGTGATTTCTGGGCTATTTTTTTGGCCGTTTTTTGGGATATTTTTGTGCCGTTTTTTGTTAATTTCTGTGCTATTTTTGGGCCATTTTTCTGCCATTTTTTGGTAATTTCTGGGCCATTTTTGGGCCGATTTCTGGAAGATTTTTGTGCCGTTTTTTGGTAATTTCTGGCCGATTTCTGGGCCGTTTTCCGGTGATTTCTGGGCGGTTTTTGGGCCAATTTTTGGGCCATTTTTGTGCCGTTTTTTGGTAATTTCTGCCTCTTTCTGTGCCGTTTTCTGGTGATTTTTGGGCCGTTTTTTGGTAATTTCTGGCTGATTTCTGTGCCGTTTTCCGGTGATTTCTGGGCCGTTTTTGTGCCGTTTTTTGGTAATTTTTTGGGCCATTTTTGGGCCGTTTTTTTGCCGTTTTTTGGTAATTTTTTGGGCCATTTTTGGGCCGTTTTTGGGCCGTTTTTTGGTAATTTCTGGCTCTTTCTGTGCCGTTTTCTGGTGATTTTTGGGCTCTTTTTGTGCCATTTTTTGGTCATTTCTGGGCCATTTTTGGGCCGTTTTTGTGCCATTTTTGGGCCGTTTTTGAGCCGTTTTTTGGTAATTTCTGGCTCTTTCTGTGCCGTTTCCCGCCCGGCAGCTTCGCGTACATCGAGTTCTCGGACAAGGAGTCGGTGCGGACGTCGATGGCGCTGGACGAGTCGCTCTTCCGGGGGCGCCAGATCAAGGTCAGCAGCCCCAAAATCCCAAAATTCCGCAAAATTCCCAAAATTCCCAAAATTCCCCCAAAATTCCCTGCATTTGCCCCAATTTTCCGGATTTTTTTTCTGATTTTTTTCTGATTTTTCGCATTTTTTCCTGATTTTTTCCCCAATTTTCCGGATTTTTTTCTGATTTTTTTCGTGATTTTCCCCAAATTTTCCAGATTTTTTTCTGATTTTTTTCCTGATTTTTCCCAAATTTTCCTGATTTTTTCCCCAAATTTTCCTGATTTTTTCCCCCATTTTTCCCGATTTTCCCCTTTTTTTCTGATTTTTTTCCCAATTTTTCTGATTTTTCCCAAATTTTCCTGATTTTCCTGATTTTCCTCATTTTTTTCTGATTTTTTCCCCATTTTTTCTGATTTTTTCCCTATTTTTTCTGATTTTCCATCATTTTTTCCTGATTTTTTCCCCATTTTCTTGATTTTTCCCAAATTTTTCTGATTTTTCCCCAATTTTCCTGATTTTCCCCTTTTTTTCCTGATTTTTTTTCCGATTTTTTTCCTGATTTTCCCCAGATTTTCTGGTTTTTCCAAATTTTCCTGATTTTTTCTGCATTTTTCCTGATTTTCCCCAAATTTTCACCGTTTTCCCCCAAATTTTTTCCCTTTTTGCCCAAAATCCCCTTTTTTCACCCCAAAATCCGATCCCAAAGACCACAAACCTTTATTAACCCTTTGTTTTCCCCATTTTCCCCTCTCGTTTCCCTGTTTTCCCCCCGATTTCCTCCAAATTTTCACCGATTTCCCCCAAATTTTCACCGATTCTCCCCAAGTTTTCACCGTTTTCCCCCAAATTTTTCCCCTTTTTGCCCAAAATCCCCTTTTTTCTCCCCAAAAGGTGATCCCCAAGAGGACAAACCTTTATTAACCCTTTCTTTTCCTTTTTTTTTCCCCCAATTTTTCCCCCATTTTCCCCCTATTTCCCCCAAATTTTCACCTTTTCTCCCCAAATTTTCATTTTTTTCCCCCAAATTTTTTCCCTTTTTGCCCAAAATCCCCTTTTTTCACCCCAAAATCCAATCCCTGAGACCACGAATGTTATTTAACCCTTTCTCTTCCCCATTTTCCCCTCTCGTTTCCCCATTTTCCCCCCGATTTCCCCCAAATTTTCACCTTTTCTCCCCAAATTTTCACCGTTTTCCCCCGGATTTTTTCCCCTTTTGCCCAAAATCCCCTTTTTTCGCCCCAAAAGGTGATCCCCAAGAGGACGAACCGCCCCGGGATCAGCAGCACCGACCGCGGATTCCCCCGGGGACGCTTCCGCGGGCGGGGCGGCGGATACGGCTCCGCCCGCTCCCGCTTCTACAGCGGCTACGCCCGGCCCCGGGCGCGGGGATACAGGTGGGATTTCGGGCAGAATTCCCGGGATTTTGGGATTTTTGGGATTGGAGGTTTTTGGGAAGGGATTTGGGGTCGTTTCCCGGGAATTTGGGGTTTTTCCGAGCGATTCTGGGACGTTTTCGGGGCCGTTTTCCGCGACGTTTTTGCGTTTTCCCGTGCGAGTTCTGGGGTTTTTCAGTTGAGTTTTTTGGGGTAAATTCCTGGGATTTTGGGGCGAATTCCCGGGATTTTGGCTTTTTTGGGATTTGCGGTTTTTTGGAAGGAATTTGGAGTCATTTCCGCGGAATTTGGGGTTTTTCCAAGCGATTTTGGGGCGTTTTCGGGTTGTTTTCTGCGACGTTTTTGCGTTTTCCGTGCGATTTTTGGGGTTTTTCATTTGAATTTTTTGGGGTGAATTCCCGGGATTTCGGGGTGAATTCCCGGGATTTTGGGTTTTTTGGGATTTTGGGTTTTTGGGAAGGGATTTGGGGTCGTTTCCGCGGAATTTGGGGTTTCTCCGAGCGATTCTGGGGCGTTTTCGGTGCCGTTTTCCGCAACGTTTTTGCGTTTTCCCGTGCGAGTTTTGGGGTTTTTCATTTGAATTTTTTGGGGTGAATTCCCGGGATTTTGGGGCGAATTCCCGGGATTTTGGGATTTTTGGGATTGGAGGTTTTTGGGAAGGGATTTGGGGTCGATTCTGCGGAATTTGGGGTTTTTCCCAGCGATTTTGGGGCCGTTTTCCGAGCCGGTTTTGCGTTTTCCGTGCGATTTTTGGGGTTTCTCAGTTGGGTTTTTCGGGGCGAATTCCCGGGATTTTGGGTTTTTTGGGATTTGCGGTTTTTGGGAAGGGATTTGGGGTCATTTCCCTGGAATTTGGGGTTTTTCCAAGCGATTTTGGGGCATTTTGGGGCCGTTTTCCGCACTGGTTTTGCGTTTTCCGTGCGAGTTTTGGGGTTTCTCAGTTGGGTTTTTTGGGGTGAATTCCCGGGATTTTGGGTTTTTTGGGATTTGCGGTTTTGGGAAGGGATTTGGGGTCGTTTCCCTGGAATTTGGGGTTTTTCCAAGCGATTTTGGGGCGTTTTCAGGTCGTTTCCGCAACGTTTTTGCGTTTTCCCGTACGAGTTCTGGGGTTTCTCAGTTGAGTTTTTTGGGGCGAATTCCCGGGATTTTGGGTTTTTTGGGATTTTGGGTTTTTGGGAAGGGATTTGGGGTCGTTTCCCGGGAATTTGGGGTTTTTCCGAGCGATTTTGGGGCCGTTTTCCGCGATGTTTTTGCGTTTTCCGTGCGAGTTCTGGGGTTTTTCAGGTGGGATTTTGGACGAATTCCCGGGATTTTGGGGTGAATTCCCGGGATTTTGGCTTTTTTGGGATTGGAGGTTTTTGGGAAGGGATTTGGGGTCGTTTCCCGGGAATTTGGGGTTTTTCCAAATTTTCATTTTTTATTGTAATTTTTGATTTCTCACTCTAATTTGGGAACATTTTGGGCTGAAATTTCAAGTTTTTAATGAAATTTTGGTTGATTTTGGGCCGAAATTCCCATTTTTAAATAAAATTTTAGGCTTTTCTCATTAAGTTTTGGGCCATTTTGGGCGATTTTGGGCTGAAATTTCCATTTTTAATGAAACTTTGGGCTTCTCTCTTTAAATCTGGGGACATTTTGGGGCATTTTGGGCCGAAATTTCCATTTTTAATGACATTTTGGGATTTTCTCTTTAAATCTGGGGACATTTTGGGTGATTTTGGGGCACTTTGGGCCGAAATACCCATTTTTTAAATAAAATTCTAGGGTTTTCTCATTAAATTTTGGGTGATTTTGGTTGATTTTGGGCCGAAATTCCCATTTTTAAATAAAATTTTAGGGTTTTCTCATTAAATTTGGGGACATTTTGGGTGATTTTGGGCTGAAATTTCCATTTTTAATGAAATTTTGGGCTTTTCTCATTAAATTTTGGGTGATTTTGGGCCGAAATTTCCATTTTAACGAAATTTTGAGCCTCTCTCTTTAAATTTTGGGCCATTTTGGGTGATTTTGGGTTGAAATTTCCATTTTTTAATGAAATTTTGAGCCTCTCTCTTTAAATTTTGGGCCATTTTGGGTGATTTTGGGCCGAAATTCCCATTTTTAATGAAACTTTGGGTTTTCTCATTAAATCTGGGGACATTTTGGGTGATTTTGGGGCATTTTGGGCTGAAATTTCCATTTTTATTGTAATTTTTGATTTCTCACTCTAATTTGGGAACATTTTGGGCTGAAATTTTAAGTTTTTAATGAAATTTTGGTTGATTTTGGGCCGAAATTCCCATATTTACTGAATTTTGGGCTTCTCTCATTAAATCCGGGTGCGTTTCGGTTGCCTCGGGCGCGTTTTTTTGGGTTTTTTTTCCCAAAATCCTGATTTTTCTCCCCGTTCTCTCCGCAGGGGCCGATCCAGAGCCACCTCCTGGTACTCCCCGTATTAACAAACAAAAAAAAAAAACCCCAAAATTCCCCTTTTTCCCCCCAAAAAAATTCCAAAAATTCAAAAAAAAATCCCGGATGTGGGCGGGGGGTGGGGGGAGGGGCCCGCCCGCCCCTCCCCCACCCCCGGGCTGGGAAAAAAACCCAAAAAAATCCCAAATTTCTCTTTTTTTCCCCAAAAAAAACACCCCAAAAAAAAAAAAAAATTCCCAGTTTTGTTTTTTGCAGGTGGAGCCGGAGCCGGAAAAAAAAAAAAAAAAAAATAAAAGGCGTCGGGGGCGGGGGAGGGGAGGAAAAAAATTCCCAAAAAAAACCCCAAAAAAAAAATCCCAAAAAAATATTAAAAAAAAACCGAATTTGGGGATCCCCGGGGTGGGGGAGGGGCTGGAGGTGGAGGAGGGGGAGGGGGAGGAGGAGGAGGAGGAAAATAAAAAATAAAAATAAAAATAAAAATAAAATAAAAAAATTGGAAAAAAAAAATATATCGAGTTTTTTTTTATTATTGTTTTTTTTTTTTTTCCCTGAGATTTCCGAATTTTTTTTTTTCCCCGAAATTTTCCCAAAATTTTCACAACAAATTTTATTTTTTTGGGGTTTTTTTTCCTGAATTTTTCACTTTTTTCCCCCCGGTTTTTCCCAAATTTTCCCCCAAATTTTCCCATCAAAATTTTCTTTTTTTGGGTCTTTTTCCCGAGTTTTTCAGATTTTTTTTCCCGAATTTTCCCAAATTTTCTCCAAAGTTTTCCCATCAAAATTCTATTTTTTGTTTGGTTTTTTTTTCCTGATTTTTTCACTTTTTTTTTTCCCGAATTTTCCTTTTTTTTTCTCCAAATTTTCCCATCAGAATTCTTTTTTTTTTTCCTGATTTTTTACATTTTTTCCCTGAATTTTCCCAAAGTTTTCCATCAAAAATTTTTTTTTTTGTTTTTTTTCCTGAGTTTTCCAGATTTTTTCCCCAAATTTTCCCATCAAAATTATTTTAATTTTTTTTATTTTTCTTCAGTTTTTCCAGACTTTTTCCCCGATTTTTCCCTTTTTTTTCCCATCAAAATTCATTTTTTTTCTTTGGGTTTTTTTCCCGAATTTTTCAGATTTTTTTCCCCAAAATTTCCCAAATTTTCCCCCAAATTTTCCCATCAAAATTCTTTTTTTTGTTTGTTTTTTTCCTGATTTTTTCACATTTTTTTACCCAAATTTTCCCATCAAAATTTTTTTTGTTCTGTTTTTTTTTTGTTTTTGTTTTTTCCTGAATTTTAATTTTTTTCCCCCCAATTTCCCCAAATTTTCCCATCAAAATTCTTTTTAATTTTTTTTAAATTTTTCCTCAGTTTTCCAGATTTTTCCCCAAATTTTTCCCCTTTTTCCCATCAAAATTCATTTTTTTTATTTGGGTTTTTTTCCTGAATTTTAGATTTTTTTCCCCAAAATTTTCCCATCAGAATTCTTTTTTTTCTTTTTTTTTTTTTTTCTTTTTTTTTTGTTGTTTTTTTCCTGAATTTTTTACATTTTTCCCCCGAACTTTTCCCATCAAAATCCGTTTTTCTTTTCATTTTTTGCCGATTTTTTTCACGTTTCGGATCGGATTTCCCCCGAAATTTCCCCAAAATTCCCCCCCGTTTTTTCCTCATTTTGGGCCAAATTTTTTTCATTTTTTCCCCAGGTTTTTCCCTTTTTTTTCTCTTTTTTCCCTTAAATTTTCCAAATTTTCCCCAATTTTCCCTTTTCCCCCAAAATCTCCTCTTTTTACACCGAACTTTCCCATTTTTCCCACACTTTCCCCCCCGTTTTTTCCTCATTTTGGGCCAAATTTTTTTCATTTTTCCCCCAGGGTTTTTCCCTTTTTTTTCCTTTTTTCCTTAAATTTTCCAAATTTTCCCCAAATTTTCCCTTTTCCCCCCAAATCTCCTCTTTTTACACCGAACTTTCCCATTTTTCCACACTTTCCGCCCCGGTTTTCCTCATTTTGGACCAAATTTTCTGAATTTCCTCAGTTTCCCCCCAAAATTTCCCAATTTTCTCGGATTTTCCCCCAAATTTCTCCTTTCCGCCCGCAGTTTTTTGCCTCTTTCACCGATTTTCCCAGATTTCGCCCCGAATTTCCCCTTTCCTCGCCCCGCTTTCCCCAATTTTTTCGTTTTTTTTCCCTTTTTTCTTCCGTTTTTTCCCCGTTTTTTCCCAAATTTTCCGTTTTTCGCCCCAAATCCCCGCCGCCCTCGGCGCCGCTTCCGCCTTTCCCCCTCTCAGCCAATCAGCGCCGCGCCCGCCCCTTGGCCACGCCCCCCCGCCAATCACCGCCCTCCATTGCCCCTCACCCCTCCCTTCGCCCAATCAGCGGCGCCGATTTCCCCAATCCCCGCCCCTCACCCAATCACAACCGCGGCTTCCCCCGAGCCCCTCCCCTCCGCCAATCAGCGCCGCGCTCCCCCACGTGACCCCCTCCCCGCCAATCCCCTCCCTCCCCTTCGAAGCCCCGCCCCTCTTCAGCCGGGTAAACAACCCACGCTCCGCCCCCCTCGCGGTGGGCGTGGCCGCGGCGCCGCTCGCTCCCTGATTGGCCCGCGCCCCGAGGGCAAGGCGTGGATTGGCGGGGGGGTGGGGCGGGTGGGGCGTGGCCTAACCCGGAAGCGGCGGCCGCGGTGGTCGCCGGCCGAAGGAGGGGGGGGTGGGGGATGGGCGGCGGCAGGAGCGGGGGGGGGGGGAGGGGCGGGGGGGGGGGAGGGGCGGGGGGGAGGGGGGAGGGGCGCGGGGGGAGGGGCTGGAGCTGCGGGAGCTGCGCGCGCTGCTCGGGAGGTGAGCGGGGCGGGGGGGGGAGGGGCGGGGGGGAGGGGGAGGGGGGGAGGGGGAGGGGAGATTTCGGGGGGGGGTCCTGGGTGGGGGAGGGGAGATTTGGGGGGTGGGGGAGGGGCGGGTTTGGGGGTGGAGGAGGGGAATTGGGGGGGAGGGGATTGGGGGGGGTTGGTGGGGGAGGGGCGGGGTTGGGGGTGGGGGAGGGGAATTGGGGGGTGGGGGGAGGGGATTTGGGGGAGGGGAATTTGGGGGGTGGGGGAGGGGCGATTTTGGGGGGTCCTGGGTGGGGGAGGGGAATTTGGGGGGTGGGGGAGGGGCGATTTGGGGGGGATTTGGAGTGGGGGAGGGGAGATTTTGGGGGTGGGGGAGGGGAATTGGGGGGGTTTGGTGGGGGAGGGGCGGGGTTGGGGGTGGGGGAGGGGAGATTTTGGGGGTGGGGGAGGGGAGATTTGGGGGTCTCGGGGGTGGGGGAGGGGATTTGGGGGGAGGGGGGAGGGGAATTGGGGGGGGATTTGGGTGTGGGGGAGGGGAATTTGGGGGGAGGGGGGAGGGGAATTGGGGGGGATTTGGTGGGGGAGGGGCCGGGGTTGGGGGTGGGGGAGGGGAGATTTGGGGGGGGTCCTGGGTGGGGGAGGGGAATTTGGGGGGAGGGGGGGAGGGGCGATTTTGGGGTGGGGGAGGGGAAATTTGGGGGTTCCTGGGTGGGGGAGGGGAATTTGGGGGGTGGGGGAGGGGCGATTTTGGGGGGATTTGGAGTGGGGGAGGGGCGGTTTTGGGGTGGGGGAGGGGCTGTGGGGGATTTTTTGGGGGGTGCAATTTTTGGGAATATTTTGGGAATTTTCAGGGAAATTTCGGGTGAATTTTGGGTGAATTTTCCGCCATTTTTTGGGTGATTTTTGGGTGAATTCCGGTTAATTTTGGGTGGATTTCAGCCTTTTTTCGGGTGAATTTTGGGTGAATTTCGGGTGAATTTCGGGTGAATTTCGGGTGAATTTTGGGTGAATTTCCGGCTGGATTTTGGGTGAATTTCGGGTGAATTTCGGCCATTTTTTGGGTGAATTTTGGTTAAATTTTCGGCTGGATTTTGGGTGAATTTTCGGTGAATTTTTGGCCATTTTTCGGGTGAATTTCGGGTGAATTTTGGTTAAATTTCCGGATGAATTTCGGGTGAATTTTTGGCCATTTTTCGGGTGAATTTCGGGTGAATTTTGGTTAATTTCCGGATGAATTTCGGGTGAATTTTTGGCCATTTTTCGGGTGAATTTCGGGTGAATTTCGGGTGAATTTCGGGTGAATTTTGGGTGAATTTCGGGTAAATTTTGGGTAAATTTCCGGCTGGATTTTGGGTGGATTTCAGGTGAATTTGGCCATTTTTCGGGTGAATTTCGGGTAAATTTTTGGCCATTTTTTGGGTGAATTTTGGTTAAATTTCCGGCGGGATTTTGGGTGGATTTCAGGTGAATTTTGGGTGGATTTCGGGTGAATTTTGGGTGAATTTTGGCTGAATTTCGGGTGAATTTCGGGTGAATTTTCCGCCATTTTTGGGGTGAATTTCGGGTGAATTTTTGGCCATTTTTTGGGTGAATTTTGGGTGAATTTTGGGTGAATTTCGGGTAAATTTTCCGCCATTTCCGGCTGGATTTCGGGTGCATTTCGGGTGAATTTCGGGTGAATTTCGGCCATTTTTTGGGTGAATTTCGGGTGAATTTCGGGTGAATTTCGGGTGAATTTTTGGTCATTTTTCGGGTGAATTTCGGGTGAATTTCGGGGAATTCCCCAGGGCCCGGCGGGGGCGGCGCCGGAGCCCCCCCCGGACTCCGAGGGCTCCGAGTCCGACCCGGAACCGGAAGTGGAACCGGAAGCGGAACCGGAAGTGGAACCGGAAGCGGAACCGGAAGTGGAACCGGTGGGCGGACCCCCGCCGGCCGCCGAAGGTGGGGGCGGGGCTTAAAGGGGGCGGGGCTTCGGTTAAAAATGGGAGTGTCCTGGAGGAGGAGCTTAAAAGGGAGGGGCTTAAAGGGAGGGGCTTAATGGGGAGGAGGTAAAAGGGGAGGGGCTTAAAGGGGAGTGGCTTAAGGGGGAGGGGCTTAAAGGGGAGGGGTTCAAGGAAAGAGGCGTGGCTTAAAGGGGAGGGGTTAATGAATGGGAGGGGCTTAACGATGTGGGGAGGGGCTTCAGTGGAGTGGGAGGGGCCAAAACGGGGTCGGGGGTGGGGCGAATAAAAAGGAGGCGTGGCTTCCCGGCGGGGTGGGCGTGTCCCCAGGCCAAGCCCCTCCCCTCTTTTTCCGTTCCACGCAGGCGCCCCTCCCCCCGCTGGCCCCGCCCTCCAGGAGCTGTGGGCGGAGCTTGGGCGGGGCGGGGCGGGGTCGGCCCCGGAGCGGAGCCTGCCCAGGCTGCTGCGGCAGGTGGGGACTGGTTTGTACTGGTTTATACTGGGAGGGGACTGGGAGGGACTGGGAGGGACTGGGAGGGGTTTGGGAGGGACTGGGATCAAACTGGGATGAACTGGGATGAACTGGGAAGGAGATTCGGGGTTACTGGTTTGTACTGGGAAGGGACTGGGAGGGGTTTTTGGGGTTACTGGTTTGTACTGGGATCAAACTGGGATCAAACTGGGATGAACTGGGAAGGAGATTCGGGGTTACTGGTTTGTACTGGTTTGTACTGGGAGGGACTGGGAGGAAACTGGGATCAAACTGGGATGAACTGGGAAGGAGATTCGGGGTTACTGGTTTGTACTGGGAGGGGACTGGGATCAAACTGGGTGTGAACTGGGAAGGAGATTCGGGGTTACTGGTTTGTACTGGTTTGGACTGGTTTGTACTGGGAGGGGACTGGGATTTGGGGGTCACTGGTCTATACTGGTTTATACTGGTTTATACTGGTCTATACTGGTCTATACTGGTCCATACTGGTCTATACTGGTTTATACTGGTTTATACTGGTTTATACTGGGAGCTGACCCCGCCCCTTTCCCCTCCCAGCGCGAATGGGGGCGGAGCTTCTCCAGGGAGGAGAGATCCCAGCTGAGCTCCCAGTAAGGCACTGGTTTGTACTGGTTTGGACTGGTTTGGACTGGGAGGGACTGGTTTGGACTGGTTTGGACTGGTTTGGACTGGGGGGCGACTGGGAGGGGGTGGAGTTACTGGTTTATACCGGTTTGAACTGGTTTATACTGGTTTATACTGGTTTGAACTGGGAGGGACGGGGAGGGACTGGTTCCCTACTGGTTTTTAACCCATTTAAACTGGTTTAAACTGGTTTGTACTGGTTTGAACTGGTTTGAGCCATTTTAACCGGTTTCGAACTGGTTTTAACTGGTTTTTAATGAACACAAACTGGTTCATACTGGTTTTTAACCAATCTAAACTGGTTCATACTGGTTTTTTAACCAATGCTAAACTGGTTTATACTGGTTCATACTGGTTTGAGCCATTTTTAATGGGTTTTAACTGGTTTTTAAACCAATCTAAACTGGTTTATACTGGTTTAAACTGGTTTGCGCCATTTTTAACTGATTCAGACCGGTTTAAACCGGTTTAAACTGGTTTATACTGGTTCATACTGGTTTGAGCCATTTTTAACGGGTTTTAACTGGTTTTTAATGAACACAAACTGGTTCATACTGGTTTTTAACCCGTTTAAACTGGTTTATACTGGTTTGAGCCATTTTTAACTGATTCAGACCGCTTTTAAACTGGTTTAAACTGGTTTTAAATTGGTTTTATACTGGTTTATACTAGTTTTTTAAGTGCTTTAAACTGGTTTTAAACTGGTTTATACTGGTTTTTAACTGCTTTTAAACCGGTTTAAAACCGGTTTAAACTGGTTTATACTGGTTTTTTAACTGGTTTATACTGGTTTTTAACTGGTTTAAACTCGTTTATAAACCAGTTTAAACTGGTTTATACTGGTTTTTAACTGGTTTATACTGGCTTTTAACTGGTTTATACTGGTTTTTAACTGGTTTAAACCCCTCTGGGCGTGTCCCTCGGGGGGCTGGGGGGGCGTGGCCTCCCAAGGCCCCGCCCCTCACGCCCCGCCCACCCCTCAGCTTCCTGCCCAATGGCGTGGCGGCGCTGGAGCCCCACCCCCAGAAGGTTTTCTGCGCCGTCTTCGCCGACGGCGGCCGGCGGCTGCTGACGGCGTGCCAGGGTGGGTGAGAACCCCGGGATTTGGGGCGAGTCCCGGGAAAATCCGGAAAAATCCCGAAAATCCCGAAAATCCCGAAAAGTTCCGGCGAATTCCGAAAAAAAAATGGGGGAAATCGAGGCAAATTTGGGGTTTTTACGGTTTTTTTTGGGGGTTTAATTTGGGGTTTTTTTGGGTTTTCGGGGTGGGAATTGCCGAAATTCCCGAAATCTGGGAGAAATTCCGTAAAGTTTGGGAAACCCGGTGGGGATTCGCAGAAATTTGGGGAAAATTCATAAAGATTTGGGGGAAATTCCCCGAAATTTGGGTTTTTTTTGACTTTTTTTTTTTTTTTTTGGCGGTTTTTTGGGGTTTAAAATTGATTTTTTTTTTTGGGGGGGGGGGTTTGGGGTGCCAGGGTGGTGAGAGTGCCCAAAATTTGGGGGAAATTTGGGAAAATTTAGAAATTTTCCGGAAGTTTTCCTGGGGAAAATTAAAAAAAAAACGAAAAATTGGGGAAAATCGGGGAAAATTTGGGGTTTTTTTTTGGCGTTTTTGGGGGGATAAATGTGATTTTTTGGGGGGGGATAAAAAAATCCTTAATTTTTGACGTAAAATCCCCAAATTTCCACCTAAAATCCTTAATTTCTGACCTAAAATTTCCAAATTTTGACCTAAAATCCCAAATTTTGACCTAAAACCTCCAAATTTCAACCTAAAATCCCCAAATTTCCATCAAACTCCTTAATTTTTGACCTAAAATCCCCAAATTTTTGACCTAAAATCCCCAAATTTCCACCTAAAATCCCCAAATTTTGACCTAAAATTTCCAAATTTTGACCTAAAATCCCCAAATTTTGACCTAAAACCCCCAAATTTTGACCTAAAATCCCCTAATTTCAACCAAAAATCCTTAATTTCTGACCTAAAATCCCCAAATTTTGACCTAAAATCCCCAAATTTTTGACCCAAAACCCCCTAATTTCGACCTAAAATCCCCAAACTTCCACCAAAAATCCTTAATTTTTGACCTAAAATCCCCTAATTTCAACCAAAAATCCTTAATTTCTGACGTAAAATTTCCAAATTTCCACCTAAAACCCCCAAATTTTGACCTAAAATTTTCAAATTTTGACCTAAAACCCCCCAAATTTTGACCTAAAATTTTCAAATTTTGACCTAAAACCCCCAAATTTTGACCTAAAATCCCCAAATTTTGACCTAAAATCCCCAAATTTTTGACCCAAAACCCCCTAATTTCGACCTAAAATCCCCAAACTTCCACCAAAATCCTTAATTTTTGACCTAAAATCCCCTAATTTCAACCAAAAATCCTTAATTTCTGACGTAAAATTTCCAAATTTTGACCTAAAATCCCCAAATTTTGACCTAAAACCTCCAAATTTCAACCTAAAATCCCCAAATTTCCATCAAACTCCTTAATTTTTGACCTAAAATCCCCAAATTTTTGACCTAAAATCCCCAAATTTCCACCTAAAATCCCCAAATTTTGACCTAAAATTTCCAAAATTTTGACCTAAAATCCCCCAAATTTTGACCTAAAATCCCAAATTTTGACCTAAAATCCCCAAATTTTTGACCCAAAACCCCCTAATTTCGACCTAAAATCCCCAAACTTCCACCAAAAATCCTTATTTTTGACCTAAAATCCCCTAATTTCCACCTAAAATCCTTAATTTCTGACCTAAAATTTCCAAATTTTGACCTAAAATCCCCAAATTTTGACCTAAAACCTCCAAATTTCAACCTAAAATCCCCAAATTTCCATCAAACTCCTTAATTTTTGACCTAAAATCCCCAAATTTTTGACCTAAAATCCCCAAATTTCCACCTAAAATCCCCAAATTTTGACCTAAAATTTCCAAATTTTGACCTAAAATCCCCAAATTTTGACCTAAAACCCCCAAATTTTGACCTAAAATCCCCTAATTTCAACCAAAAATCCTTAATTTCTGACCTAAAATCCCAAATTTTGACCTAAAATCCCCAAATTGTTGACCCAAAACCCCCTAATTTCGACCTAAAATCCCCAAACTTCCACCAAAAATCCTTAATTTTTGACCTAAAATCCCCTAATTTCAACCAAAAATCCTTAATTTCTGACGTAAAATTTCCAAATTTCACCTAAAACCCCCAAATTTTGACCTAAAATTTTCAAATTTTGACCTAAAACCCCCCAAATTTTGACCTAAAATTTTCAAATTTTGACCTAAAACCCCCAAATTTTGACCTAAAATCCCCAAATTTTGACCTAAAATCCCCAAATTTTTGACCCAAAACCCCCTAATTTCGACCTAAAATCCCCAAACTTCCACCAAAAATCCTTAATTTTTGACCTAAAATCCCCTAATTTCAACCAAAAATCCTTAATTTCTGACGTAAAATTTCCAAATTTCCACCTAAAACCCCCAAATTTTGACCTAAAATTTTCAAATTTTGACCTAAAACCCCCCAAATTTTGACCTAAAATTTTCAAATTTTGACCTAAAACCCCCCAAATTTTGACCTAAAATCCCCAAATTTTGACCTAAAATCCCCAAATTTTTGACCCAAAACCCCCTAATTTCGACCTAAAATCCCCAAACTTCCACCAAAAATCCTTAATTTTTGACCTAAAATCCCCTAATTTCAACCAAAAATCCTTAATTTCTGACGTAAAATTTCCAAATTTCCACCTAAAACCCCCAAATTTTGACCTAAAATTTTCAAATTTTGACCTAAAACCCCCCAAATTTTGACCTAAAATTTTCAAATTTTGACCTAAAACCCCCAAATTTTGACCTAAAATCCCCAAATTTTGACCTAAAATCCCCAAATTTTTGACCCAAAACCCCCTAATTTCGACCTAAAATCCCCAAACTTCCACCAAAAATCCTTAATTTTTGACCTAAAATCCCCTAATTTCAACCAAAAATCCTTAATTTCTGACGTAAAATTTCCAAATTTCCACCTAAAACCCCCAAATTTTGACCTAAAATTTTCAAATTTTGACCTAAAACCCCCCAAATTTTGACCTAAAATTTTCAAATTTTGACCTAAAACCCCCCAAATTTTGACCTAAAATTTCCAAATTTTGACCTAAAATCCCCAAATTTCGACCTAAAATCCCCAAACTTCCACCAAAAATCCTTAATTTTTGACCCAAAACCCCCAAATTTTGACCTAAAATCCCCAAATTTTTGACCTAAAATTTTCAAATTTTGACCTCAAACCTCCAAATTTTGACCCCAAACCCCCCCGAATTCCCACCAAAAATCCTTAATTTTTGACCTAAAATCCCCAAATTTTTGACCCAAAACCCCGAAATTCCCGCCTAAAATCCCCAAATTTTGACCCCAAAGCCCCCAAATTTCCACCTAAAAACCCCAAATTTCAACCTAAAATCCCCAAACTTCCACCAAAAATCCTTAATTTTTGACCTAAAATCCCCAAATTTCGACCTAAAATCCCCAAATTTTGACCTAAAATCCCCAAATTTTTGACCTAAAATCCCCAAATTTTGACCTAAAATTTCCAAATTTTGACCTAAAATCCCAAATTTTGACCTAAAATCCCCAAATTTCCACCAAAAATCCTTAATTTTTGACCTAAAATCCCCAAATTTCCACCTAAAATCCCCAAATTTTGACCTAAAACCTCCAAATTTCGACCTAAAACCCCCCCGGAATTCCCACCAAAAATCCCCAAATTTCCACCAAATTCCTTAATTTCTGACCTAAAATCCCCAAATTTTGACCTAAAATCCCCAAATTTCCACCTAAAATCCTTAATTTTTGACCTAAAATCCCCAAATTTTGACCTAAAATCCCCAAATTTCGACCTAAAATCCCCAAGTTTTGACCTCAAACCTCCAAATTTTTGACCCAAAACCTCTAAATTTCGACCTAAAATCCCCAAATTTGACCCCAAACCCCCCCGAATTCCCACCAAAAAAACCCCCGAATTCCGCGCCAAATCCCCCGCTGAAGCCGCCGCGGGGTCCGCCCCGGAATTGGCGCTTCGCGGCCGGAAATGGACGGAAATCGGCGTTTCCCGCCCCGAACCCGGCAGACCACGCGCTGCGGCTCTTCGAGGTGACGGGCGCGGGGCTGCGCCTCCTGCGCGCCACCAGGGGGCGCCACGTGGGCTGGAGCGTGCTGGACGTGGCGCTCAGCCCCGACGGGCGCCAGGCGCTCTACTGCTCCTGGTCCAGTTACGGTGAGTGGTGGGCACTGGGACAAACTGGGACAAACTGGGACAAACTGGGAGGGGACTGGGAGGGACTGGGAGGCGGAAAAAATGGGGGAAATGGCAAAAAAAGGGCAAAAAAAGGGTTAAAAACGGGGAAGAAAGGGTTAAAAGTGGGGAACAAAGGGTTAAAAATGGGATTTGGGGTCGCTGGTTTGGACTGGTTTGGACTGGGAGGGGACTGGGACAAACTGGGACAAACTGGGAGGGACTGGGAGGGACTGGGAGGTGGATAAATGGGGAAAAATGGCAAAAAAAGGGTTAAAAACGGGGAAAACACGGCCAAGAAAGGGTTAAAAATGGGGAAGAATGGAGGGGAAAACGGGATTGGGGGTTACTGGTTTGGACTGGGACAAACTGGGAGGGGACTGGGACAAACTGGGAGGGACTGGGAGGGGGAAAAATGGGGAAAAATGGCAAAAAAAGGGTTAAAAACGGGGGAAAACACGGCCAAGAAAGGGTTAAAAATGGAGGGAAATGGGATTGGGGTCACTGGTTTGGACCGGTTTGGACTGGGAGGGGACTGGGACAAACTGGGACAAACTGGGACAAACTGGGACAAACTGGGACAAACTGGGAGGCTTAAAAATGGGGAAAAACGGGGGGGGGGGAACGGCAAAAAAAGGGTTAAAAATGGGGAAAACCCGGCCAAGAAAGGGTTAAAAATGGAGGGAAATGGGGGGAAATGGGATTGGGGGTTACTGGTTTGGACTGGGACAAACTGGGACAAACTGGGAGGGACTGGGAGGTGGAAAAATGGGGGGAAATGGGGGGGGAAACGGCAAAAAAAGTGTTAAAAACGGGGGGGAAAAGGGTTAAAAGTGGGGAACAAAGGGTTAAAAATGGGGATTTGGGGTCGCTGGTTTGGACTGGTTTGGAGTGGGAGGGGACTGGGACAAACTGGGACAAACTGGGAGGGACTGGGAGGGACTGGGAGGTGGAAAAATGGGGGAAAATGGCAAAAAAAGGGTTAAAAACGGGGAAAACACGGCCAAGAAAGGGTTAAAAATTGAGGGAAATGGGAAATGGGATTGGGGGTTACTGGTTTGGACTGGGACAAACTGGGAGGGGACTGGGACAAACTGGGACAAACTGGGACAAACTGGGACAAACTGGGAGGGACTGGGAGGGGGAAAAGTGGGGAAAAATGGGGGGAAAACGGCAAAAAAAGGGTTAAAAACGGGGGGAAAAGGGTTAAAAGTGGGGAACAAAGGGTTAAAAATGGGGATTTGGGGTCGCTGGTTTGGACTGGTTTGGACTGGGACAAACTGGGACAAACTGGGAGGGACTGGGAGGTGGAAAAATGGGGAAAAACGGGGGGGAAACGGCAAAAAAAGGGTTAAAAACGGGGAAAACCCGGCCAAGAAAGGGTTAAAAATGGAGGGAAATGGGGGGAAATGGGATTGGGGGTTACTGGTTTGGACTGGTTTGGACTGGTTTGGACTGGGAGGGGACTGGGACAAACTGGGACAAACTGGGAGGGACTGGGAGGGACTGGGAGGCGGAAAAAACGGGGAAAAACGGAGGGGAAACGGCAAAAAAAAGGGTTAAAAACGGGGGAAACCCGGCCAAGAAAGGGTTAAAAATGGAGGGAAATGGGGAGAAATGGGATTGGGGGTTACTGGTTTGGACTGGGACAAACTGGGACAAACTGGGACAAACTGGGAGGGACTGGGAGGGACTGGGAGGCGGAAAAATGGGGGGAAATGGCAAAAAAAGGGCAAAAAAAGGGTTAAAAACGGGGATAACACGGCCAAGAAAGGGTTTAAAAATGGGGAAGAATGGAGGGAAAACGGGATTGGGGGTTACTGGTTTGGACTGGGACAAACTGGGAGGGGACTGGGACAAACTGGGACAAACTGGGAGGGGGAAAAAATGGGGAAAAATGGCAAAAAAAGGGTTAAAAACGGGGAAAACCCGGCCTAGAAAGGGTTAAAAATGGAGGGAAATGGGAATTGGGGTCACTGGTTTGGACCGGTTTGGACTGGGACAAACTGGGACAAACTGGGACAAACTGGGACAAACTGGGACAAACTGGGAGGGACTGGGAGGCGGAAAAAAACGGGGAAAAATGGCAAAGAAAGGGTTAAAAACGGGGAAAACACGGCCAAGAAAGGGTTAAAAATGGAGGGAAATGGGGGGAAATGGGATTGGGGGTTACTGGTTTGGACTGGGAGGGGACTAGGAGGGACTGGGACAAACTGGGACAAACTGGGAGGGACTGGGAGGGACTGGGAGGGGGAAAAGTGGGGGAAAATGGCAAAAAAAAGGGTTAAAAACGGGGAAAACACGGCCAAGAAAGGGTTAAAAATGGAGGGAAATGGGGGAAAAACGGGATTGGGGGTCACTGGTTTGTACTGGGACAAACTGGGACAAACTGGGACAAACTGGGACAAACTGGGACAAACTGGGAGGGACTGGGAGGCGGAAAAACGGGGAAAAATGGCAAAGAAAGGGTTAAAAATGGGGAAGAAATGGGGAAAAAAAGGGTTAAAAATGGGAGAAATGGAGGGAAAACGGGATTGGGAGTTACTGGCTTGGACTGGGAGGGGACTGGGACAAACAGGGACAAACTGGGACAAACTGGGACAAACTGGGACAAACTGGGAGGGACTGGGTTGAGGAAAAACGGGGAGAAACCGGGGGAAAATGGCAAAAAAAGGGTTAAAAACGGGGATAACACGGCCAAGAAAGGGTTAAAAATGGGGAAGAATGGAGGGAAAACGGGATTGGGGGTTACTGGTTTGGACTGGGACAAACTGGGAGAAACTGGGACAAACTGGGACAAACTGGGAGGGGGAAAAGTGGGGGAAAATGGCAATAAAAGGGTTAAAAATGGGGAAAACACGGCCAAGAAAGGGTTAAAAAATGGAGGGAAATGGGAATTGGGGTCACTGGTTTGGACTGGTTTGGACTGGGACAAACTGGGACAAACTGGGACAAACTGGGACAAACTGGGACAAACTGGGAGGCGGAAAAAATGGGGAAAAACGGGGGGGGAAACGGCAAAAAAAGGGTTAAAAACGGGGGGAAAAGGGTTAAAAGTGGGAACAAAGGGTTAAAAATGGGGATTTGGGGTCGCTGGTTTGGACTGGTTTGGACTGGGACAAACTGGGACAAACTGGGAGGGACTGGGAGGCGGAAAAATGGGGAAAAACGGGGGGGAAACGGCAAAAAAAGGGTTAAAAACGGGGAAAACCCGGCCAAGAAAGGGTTAAAAATGGAGGGAAATGGGGGAAAATGGGATTGGGGGTTACTGGTTTGGACTGGTTTGGACTGGTTTGGACTGGGAGGGACTGGACAAACTGGGACAAACTGGGACAAACTGGGAGGGGGAAAAATGGGGAAAAAACGGGGAAAAACGGCCAAGAAAGGGTTAAAAATGGGAACAAGGGGTTAAAAATGGGGGAAAAAGGGTTAAAAATGGGGATTTGGGGTCGCTGGTTTGGACTGGGAGGGGACTGGGAGGGAACTGGGACAAACTGGGACAAACTGGGACAAACTGGGACAAACTGGGAGGCGGAAAAAATGGGGAAAAACGGGGAAAAAACGGCCAAGAAAGGGTTAAAAACGGGGAAGAAAGGGTTTAAAAACGGGATCTGGGGTCGCTGGGCGGGGCCGGGGGCGTGTCCTGACCAGGCCCCGCCCCTTTCCCCCCCTCCCCCCCAGTCCACGTCTTTGATTTGCATGGCGAGGGCGACGCCCACACGGCCCTGGACCTCAGGTGGGGGCGTGGCTTCGCGACCTGGGGGCGTGGCTTGGGACTATTTGCATTTCGGGGCGTGGTTTGGTGGGTTTGTGGGCGTGGCTTGTGGTTATAGGGGCTTATTTGCATTTTGGGGCGGGGTTTGTTTGGTTTGTGGGCGTGGCTTGCGGATATAGGGAGTTATTTGCATTTAGGGGCGTGGTTTGGTGGGTTTGTGGGCGTGGCTTGCTGTTGCATGGGGGTTATTTGCATTTTGGGGCGGGGTTTGGCGGGTTTGTGGGCGTGGCTTGCTGTTGCAGGGGGTTATTTGCATTTCGGGGCGGGGTTTGAGGGGTTTGGAGGCGTGGCTAGCTGTTACAGGGGGTTATTTGCATTTTTGGGGCGGGGTTTGGTGGGTTTGTGGGCGTGGCTTGCTGTTATATGGAGGTTATTTGCATTTTGGGGCGTGGTTTGGTGGGTTTGTGGGCGTGGCTTGCTGCTATAGGGGTTGTTTGCATTTTGGGGCGGGGTTTGGCGGGTTTGTGGGCGTGGCTTGTGGTTATATGGGGTTATTTGCATTTTTGGGGCGTGGTTTGGTGGGTTTGTGGGCGTGGCTTGCTGTTATATGGGGGTTATTTGCATTTTGGGGCGGGGGTTTGGTGGGTTTGTGGGCGTGGCTTCATGTTTGGGGCGCGGATTTGCATTCACGCCGCCTCATTTGCATTAGGGGCGTGTCTTCAATGATTGGGGGCTTGGTTTTGGCTTTAATCTGCATTTGGGGCGTGGTCTGATGCTTGGGGGCGTGGCTTCATCCCTTAATTAACCCACTATTACAAAGTGGGCGTGGCTTAAACCCCTAATTAACCCATTTTTACCAAGTGGGCGTGGCTTAAACCCTTAATTAACCCACTATTACCAAGTGGGCGTGGCTTCATCCCTTAATTAACCCACTATAACCAAGTGGGCGTGGCTTAAACCCCTAATTAACCCATTTTTACCAAGTGGGCGTGGCTTAAACCTCTAATTATCCCACTATTACCAAGTGGGCGTGGCTTAAACCCCTAATTATACCACTATTACCAAGGGGGCGTGGCTTAAACCCTAATTAACCCATTTTTACCAAGTGGGCGTGGCTTAAACCCCTAATTAACCCACTATTACCAAGGGGGCGTGGCTTCATCCCTTAATTAACCCGCTATAACCAAGTGGGCGTGGCTTAAACCCCTAATTAACCCATTTTTACCAAGTGGGCGTGGCTTAAACCCCTAATTAACCCATTTTTACCAAGTGGGCGTGGCTTACACCCCTAATTATTCCCCTATCACCAAGTGGGCGTGGCTTAACCTCTAATTAATAAAGTGGGCGTGGCTTTAACTCCCTCTTTATCGCAGTGGGCGTGTCCCGGGGGTGAGTGGGCGTGGCTTACCCCCTCCAATTAACGGTGTGGGCGTGTCCTCCTTGTCCCCGCCCCCCAGGCCGGAGGAGCGGCGCTTCGCCGTCTTCTCATTGGCCGTGGGGCCGGACGGGCGGGACGTGATGGGCGGGGCCAACGACGGCTGCATCTACGTCTACGACCGGGAGGCGCAGAGGAGAGTGGAGAGGGTGAGGGACCAGTATGGACCAGTTTGGACCAGTTTGGACCAGTATGGACCAGTATAGACCAGTATAAAACCAGTTTGGACCAGTTTGGACCAGTATGGACCAGTATGGACCAGTATGGACCAGTATAGACCAGTATAAACCAGTACGGACCAGTATAAACCAGTATGGACCAGTATGGACCAGTTTGGACCAGTATGGACCAGTATGGACCAGTATGGACTAATATAAACCAGTACGGACCAGTATAAACCAGTTTGGACCAGTATGGACCAGTATGGACCAGTATAAACCAGTTTGGACCAGTATGGACCAGTATAAACCAGTATAGACCAGTACGGACCAGTATAAACCAGTATAGACCAGTACGGACCAGTATAAACCAGTCTGGACCAGTATGGACCAGTATGGACCAGTATAAAACCAGTATGGACCAGTACAGACCAGTATGGACCAGTATGGACCAGTTTGGACCAGTATGGACCAGTATAAACCAGTTTGGACCAGTATGGACCAGTATAAACCAGTATAGACCAGTTTGGACCAGTATAAACCAGTTTGGACCAGTATGGACCAGTTTGGACCAGTATAAACCAGTATGGACCAGTACGGACCGGTATAGACCAGTACGGACCAGTATGGACCAGTACAGACCAGTATGGACCAGTATGGACCAGTATGGACCAGTATAAACCAGTACAGACCAGTATGGACCAGTATAGACCAGTATGGACCAGTACAAAAATCCCCATTTTCCCCCCCATTTTTAACCCTTTCTGTCCCCATTTTTAACCCCCTTTTCGCCGTTTCTTCACCGTTTCTCCCCATTTTTCTCCTCCCAGTCCCTCCCAGTTTGTCCCAGTACAAACCAGTACAAACCAGTAACCCCCAATCCCCCTATTAACCCTTTCTCCTCCGTCTTTAACCCTTTTCTCCCCATTCCTCCCCCCATTTTTAACCCCTTCTTCTCCGTTTTTTCACCGTTTCTCCCCATTTTTCCCCCTCCCAGTCCCTCCCAGTTTATCCCAGTACAAACCAGTACAAACCAGTAACCCCCAATCCCGATTTCCTTTGTTTTTAAACCTTTCTCCCCCGTTTTTAACCCTTTCTGTCCCCATTTTTAACCCCTTTTTTGCTGTTTTTTCACCGTTTCTCCCCGTTTTTCCCCCTCCCAGTCCTCCCAGTCCCCTCCCAGTCCAAACCAGTACAAACCAGTGCCCGTCCCCGCAGGTCCCCGCCCACGAGGACGACGTCAACGCCGTGGCCCTGGCCGACGGCTCGGGCCAGCTGCTGCTGTCCGGCGGCGACGACGGCGTGGGCCGGGCCTGGGACCGGCGCTGCCTGGCCGAGGGGCCGGCGGTCACGCTGGCCGGACACCGCGACGGGCTGACCTTCCTGCACGCCCGGGTGGGTCACTGGTTTGGACTGGTTTGGACTGGGAGGGACTGGGAGGGACTGGGAGGGGGGAAAATGGGGAAAAAATGGGGAAAAATGGGAAAAAACGGTTAAAAAAGGGTTAAAAACGGGGAAAACGCGGCCGAGAAAGGGTTAAAAATGGGGGGAAATGGGATTGGGGGTTACTGGTTTGGACTGGGAGGGACTGGGAGGGACTGGGAGGGGGGAAACGGGGGAAATGGGGAAAAAATGGGGAAAAAAAAGGTTAAAAAAGGGTTAAAAACGGGGGAAACACGGCCGGGAAAGGGTTAAAAATGGAGGGAAATGGGGAGAAATGGGATTGGGGGTTACTGGTTTGTACTGGGAGGGGACTGGTTTGGACTGGTTTGGACTGGTTTGGACTGGGAGGGAACTGGTTTGGACTGGGAGGGGGGAAATGGGGAAAAAATGGGGAAAAATGGGAAAAAACGGTTAAAAAATGGTTAAAAAACGGGGAAAACACGGCCGAGAAAGGGTTAAAAATGGAGGGAAATGGGGGGAAATGGGATTGGGGGTTACTGGTTTGGACTGGTTTGGACTGGGAGGGACTGGGAGGTGGAAAAAACGGGAAAAAAAATGCATAAAAATGGCAAAAAAAATGGGAAAATGGGTAAAAATGGCAAAAAAAGGGTTAAAAATGGGGAAAAATGGGATTTTTGTACTGGTTTGGACTGGTTTGAACTGATTTGGACTGGTTTGTACTGGTTTATACTGGTTTGAACTGGGATTTTGTGCTGGGAACAGCAACTGGGAGCACCAAAAATGGGGGAAAATGGGCAAAAATTGGACAAAAATATGGCAAAACCGGCTCAAAAATGGCCGAAAACGGCTCAAACTTTCCCGTACTGGTTTATACTGGTTTGGACTGGTTTGAACTGGTTTGAACTGGTTTGTACCGGTTTGAACTGGGATCTTGTGCTGGGGAGAGCAACTGGGAGCACCAAAAATGGGGGAAAATGGGCAAAAATTGGACAAAAATGGCTCAAAAATGGCCGAAAACAGCTCAAACTTTCCCGTACTGGTTTATACTGGTTTGAACTGGTTTGAACTGGTTTGAACTGGTTTGAACTGGTTTGTACCGGTTTGAACTGGGATCTTGTGCTGGGGAGAGCAACTGGGAGCACCAAAAATGGGGAAAAATGGGCAAAAATTGGACAAAAATGGGTCCAAAATGGCCGAAAACGGCTCAAACTTTCTCGTACTGGTTTATACCGGTTTGGACTGGTTTGAACTGGTTTATACTGGTTTGAACTGGTTTGGACTGGTTTGGACTGGTTTGAACTGGGATTTTGTGCCGGGGAGAGCAACTGGGAGCACCAAAAATGGGGAAAAATGGGCAAAAATTGGACAAAAATGGGTCAAAAATGGCCGAAAACGGCTCAAACTTTCCCGCACTGGTTTATACTGGTTTATACTGGTTTATACTGGTTTGGACTGGTTTGTACTGGTTTGAACTGGGATTTTGTGCCGGGAACAGCAACTGGGAGCACCAAAAATGGGGAAAAATGGGGAAAAAATGGGCAAAAATGGGTCAAAAATGGGTCAAAAATGGCCGAAATCGGCTCAAACTTTCCCGTACTGGTTTATACTGGTTTATACTGCTTTGAACTGGTTTGGACTGGTTTGTACTGGTTTGAACTGGTTTGAACTGGTTTGAATTGGGATTTTGTGCCGGGGAGAGCAACTGGGAGCACCAAAAATGGGGAAAAATGGGGAAAAAATGGGCAAAAATTGGGCAAAAATGGCCGAAAACGGCTCAAACTTTCCCGTACTGGTTTATACTGGTTTATACTGGTTTGAACTGGTTTGAACTGGTTTGAACTGGTTTGAACTGGGATTTCCTGCCTGGGAGAGCAACTGGGAGCACCAAAATTGGGGAAAAATGGGCAAAAATTGGACAAAACCGGCTCAAAAATGGCCGAAAACGGCTCAAACTTTCCCGTACTGGTTTATACTGGTTTGTACTGCTTTGAACTGGTTTGGACTGGTTTGAACTGGTTTGAACTGGTTTGTACTGGTTTGAACTGGGATTTCCTGCCTGGGAGAGCAACTGGGAGCACCAAAATTGGGGAAAATGGGCAAAAATTGGGCAAAAATGGCTCAAAAATGGCTCAAAAATGGCCGAAATCGTCTCAAACTTTCCCGTACTGGTTTATACTGGTTTTTACTGGTTTATACTGGTTTGAACTGGTTTGTACTGGTTTGAACTGGGATCTTGTGCTGGGGAGACCAACTGGGAGCACCAAAAATGGGGAAAAATGGGCAAAAATTGGACAAAAATGGGTCAAAAATGGTCGAAATCGGCTCAAACTTTCCCGCACTGGTTTATACTGGTTTGGACTGGTTTATACTGGTTTGGACTGGTTTGTACTGGTTTGAACTGGTTTGTACTGGTTTATACTGGGATTTCCTGCCTGGGAGAGCAACAGGGAGCACCAAAACTGGGGGGAAAATGGGCAAAAATTGGACAAAAATGGGTCCAAAATGGCCGAAAACGGCTCAAACTTTCCCGTACTGGTTTATACTGGTTTGTACTGGTTTGAACTGGTTTATACTGGTTTGGACTGGTTTGAACTGGGATTTTGTGCCGGGGACAGCAACTGGGAGCACCAAAAATGGGGAAAAATGGGCAAAAATTGGACAAAAATATGGCAAAACCGGCTCAAAAATGGCCGAAAACGGCTCAAACTTTCCCGCACTGGTTTATACTGGTTTGTACTGGTTTATACTGGTTTGAACTGGTTTGAACTGGGATTTTGTGCCGGGAACAGCAACTGGGAGCACCAAAATTGGGGGAAAATAGGCAAAAAATGGGCAAAAATTGGGCAAAAATGGCTCAAAAATGGCCGAAAACGGCTCAAACTTTCCCGCACTGGTTTATACTGGTTTATACTGGTTTTTACTGGTTTGAACTGGTTTGAACTGGTTTGAACTGGTTTATACTGGTTTGAAGTGGGATTTTCTGCCTTAGAGAGCAACTGGGAGCACCAAAAATGGGGAAAATGGGGAAAAAATGGGCAAAAATGGGTCAAAAATGGCCGAAAACGGCTCAAACTTTCCCGTACTGGTTTATACTGGTTTGGACTGGTTTATACTGGTTTGAACTGGTTTGAACTGGTTTGAACTGGGATTTTGTGCCGGGAACAGCAACTGGGAGCACCAAAAATGGGGGAAAATGGTCAAAAATTGGACAAAAATGGGTCAAAAATGGCCGAAAACGGCTCAAACTTTCCCGTACTGGTTTATACTGGTTTATACTGCTTTGAACTGGTTTGGACTGGTTTGTACTGGTTTGAACTGGTTTGAACTGGGATCTTGTGCCGGGGGAGAGCAACTGGGAGCACCAAAAATGGGGAAAATTGGGGAAAAATTGGACAAAAATATGGCAAAAATGGCTCAAAAATGGCCGAAAACGGCTCAAACTTTCCCGTACTGGTTTATACTGGTTTTTACTGGTTTATACTGGTTTGAACTGGTTTGAACTGGTTTGAACTGGGATCTTGTGCCGGGGGAGAGCAACTGGGAGCACCAAAAATGGGGAAAAATGGGGAAAAAATGGGCAAAAATGGCTCAAAAATGGCCGAAAACGGCTCAAACTTTCCCGCACTGGTTTATACTGGTTTGGACTGGTTTATACTGGTTTGAACTGGTTTGAACTGGTTTGAACTGGTTTATACTGGTTTGAAGTGGGATTTTCTGCCTTAGAGAGCAACTGGGAGCACCAAAAATGGGGAAAAATGGGCAAAAAATGGGCAAAAATTGGACAAAAATGGCTCAAAAATGGCTCAAAAATGGCCGAAAACGGCTCAAACTTTCCCGTACTGGTTTATACTGGTTTATACTGGTTTGAACTGGTTTGAACTGGTTTAAACCGGTTTAAACCGGTTCGAACCGGCAGGGGGACGGCCGCTACGTGGTGTCCAACTCCAAGGACCAGTCGGCCAAGCTCTGGGACCTGCGCCGGCCCTCGGGCGCGGCGGCGCTGGCGGCGGCGCGCCGGGCGGTGGCGCGGCAGAGCTGGGACTACCGGTGGCAAAGGGCGCCCCGAAACGGTACTGGTTTGTACTGGTTTATACTGGTTTATACTGGTTCGGACTGGTTTGGACTGGGAGGGGGGAAAATGGGGGAAAAATGGGGGGAAAAACGGGGAAAAAAGGGTTAAAAATGGGGGGGAATTGGGAAAAAAAGGGTTAAAAATGGGGGAAATGGGGATTGGGGTTACTGGTTTATACTGGTTTATACTGGTTTGGACTGGTTTGGACTGGGAGGGGGGAAAATGGGGGAAAAATGGGGGAAAAACGGGGAAAAAAGGGTTAAAAATGGGGGGGGAATTGGGGAAAAAAAGGGTTAAAAATGGGGGGAAATGGGGATTGGGGTTACTGGTTTATACTGGTTTATACTGGTTTATACTGGTTTGGACTGGGAGGGGGGAAAATGGGGGGAAAATGGGGGAAAAACGGGGGAAAAAGGGTTAAAAATGGGGGGGAATTGGGAAAAAAAGGGTTAAAAATGGGGGGAAATGGGGATTGGGGTTACTGGTTTATACTGGTTTATACTGGTTTATACTGGTTTGTACTGGTTTATACTGGTTTATACTGGTTTATACTGGTTTATACTGGTTTGGACTGGTTTATACTGGTTTATACTGGTTTATACTGGTTTATACTGGTTTGGACTGGGAGGGGGGAAAATGGGGGGAAAACGGGGAAAAAACGGGGAAAAAAGGGTTAAAAATGGGGGGGGGAATTGGGAAAAAAAGGGTTAAAAATGGGGGAAATGGGGATTGGGGTTACTGGTTTATACTGGTTTGTACTGGTTTATACTGGTTTGAACTGGTTTGGACTGGGAGGGGGGAAAATGGGGGAAAAACGGGGAAAAAACGGGGAAAAACGGGTTAAAAAATGGGGGGGGAATTGGGGAAAAAAGGGTTAAAAATGGGGGAAATGGGGATTGGGGTTACTGGTTTGGACTGGTTTATACTGGTTTATACTGGTTTATACTGGTTTTTACTGGTTTGGACTGGGAGGGGGGAAAATGGGGGAAAATGGGGGAAAAACGGGGAAAAAAGGGTTAAAAATGGGGGGGGGAATTGGGAAAAAAAGGGTTAAAAATGGGGGAAATGGGGATTGGGGTTACTGGTTTATACTGGTTTATACTGGTTTATACTGGTTTGGACTGGTTTGGACTGGGAGGGGGAAAATGGGGGAAAAATGGGGGAAAAACGGGGAAAAAAGGGTTAAAAATGGGGGGGAATTGGGAAAAAAAGGGTTAAAAATGGGGGAAATGGGGATTGGGGTTACTGGTTTATACTGGTTTATACTGGTTTGTACTGGTTTATACTGGTTTATACTGGTTTATACTGGTTTGGACTGGTTTGGACTGGGAGGGGGGAAAATGGGGAAAAAATGGGGAAAAAAGGGTTAAAAATGGGGGGGAATTGGGAAAAAAAGGGTTAAAAATGGGGGAAATGGGGATTGGGGTTACTGGTTTGGACTGGTTTATACTGGTTTTTACTGGTTTATACTGGTTTGGACTGGGAGGGGGGAAAATGGGGGGAAAATGGGGGAAAAACGGGGAAAAAAGGGTTAAAAATGGGGGGGAATTGGGGAAAAAAAAGGGTTAAAAATGGGGGAAATGGGGATTGGGGTTACTGGTTTATACTGGTTTATACTGGTTTGTACTGGTTTATACTGGTTTATACTGGTTTATACTGGTTTGGACTGGTTTGGACTGGGAGGGGGGAAAATGGGGAAAAAATGGGGAAAAAAGGGTTAAAAATGGGGGGGAATTGGGAAAAAAAGGGTTAAAAATGGGGGAAATGGGGATTGGGGTTTCTGGTTTATACTGGTTTATACTGGTTTATACTGGTTTATACTGGTTTATACTGGGAGGGGACTGGGAAAAATCAAGAGTGGATTTTGGGACAATTGGGGCCAATTTTTGGCCCAATTTTTGGGAGAATTTCCCCGAATTTTCCCCAAAATTTCCCCAATTTTCCCCCAAATTTTCCCACAAATTTTCCCCAGTTTTTTGCCCAATTTTTGAGTGAATTTCCCCCAATTTTCCCACACTTTTCCCTCAATTTTCCCCCAAATTTTCCCCAATTTTTTGCCGAATTTTTGGGTGAATTTCCCCAATTTTTCCCCAAATTTTCCCCAATTTTCCCCCAAATTTTCCCCAATTTTTTGCCCAATTTTTGGGTGAATTTCCCCAATTTTCCCCACAATTTTCCCCAATTTTCCCCAATTTTCCCCAATTTTCCCCAATTTTCCCCCCAATTTGTCTACAATTCTTTGCCCAATTTTTGCCCAAATTTTGCCCAATTTTTGGGTGAATTTCCCCAATTTTCCCACAATTTCCCCACAATTTTCCCACAATTTTCCCCCAATTTTTCTACAATTTTCCCCCAATTTTTGCCCAAATTTTGCCCAATTTTTCGGTGAATTTCCCCAATTTTCCCACACTTTTCCCTCAATTTTCCCCAATTTTTCGTCCAATTTTTGACCGAATTCCCCCCCATTTTTCCCCCAATTTTTGATTGAATTTCCCCCAATTTTTGACCGAATTCCCCCTTTTTTCCCCCAATTTTTGATTGAATTTTCCCCAATTTTCCCCCCATTTTGGACTGAATTTTTCCCCCAATTTTTGACCGAATTCCCCCTTTTTCCCCCCATTTTTCCCCCAATTTTTGAGTGAATTTCCCCCCGATTTTTGACCGAATTTCCCCCATTTCCCCCCCCAATTTTTTCCCATTTCCCCCCAGTTTTTTCCCAATTTTTTTGCCAATTTCCCCCGAATTTTCCCCCAATTTCCCCCCAATTTTTGAGTGAATTTTTCCCCCAATTTTTGACCGAATTCCCCCTTTTTTCCCCCCAAATTTTGACAGAATTCCCCCCAATTTTTGAGTGAATTTTCCCCTCAATTTTTGACCGAATTCCCCCAATTTTCCCCCAATTTTTGACTGAATTTCCCCCATTTTTTGACCGAATTCCCCTTTTTTCCCCCCATTTTTCCCCCAATTTTTGAGTGAATTTCCCCCAATTTTTGACCGAATTTCCCCCTTTTTTCCCCCATTTTTTCCCCAATTTTTGACTGAATTTTCCCCCAATTTTTGACTGAATTCCCCCTTTTTTCCCCCCAATTTTTGACCGAATTCCCCCCAATTTTCCCCCAATTTTTGACTGAATTTCCCCCATTTTTTGACCGAATTCCCCCTTTTTCCCCCCATTTTTCCCCCAATTTTTGACTGAATTTTCCCCCAATTTTTGACCGAATTTCCCCCAATTTTTGACCGAATTCCCCCTTTTTCCCCCCATTTTTTCCCCCAATTTTTGACCGAATTTCCCATTTTTCCCCCCATTTTTTCCCCTTTCTTTCCCCTACTCCCCCCCCCTCACGGTGGGCGTGGCCTAACCCGGCCCCTCCCCCGCAGCCCGCCGGGCCACGCCCCTGCCGGGTGACGCGTCGCTGATGACGTACCGCGGTCACGTGGTGCTGCACACGCTGCTGCGCTGCCGCCTGGCGCCGCCAGGGGGCGCCCCCGCGCTGGCGGCCGGCAGCGCCGACGGCGCCGTACTGGGTAAACTGGTTTATACTGGGAGGGCCTCTGGGGGGACTGGGGGGGACTGGGAGGGGCTGGGAGGGGATTTGGGGGGACTGGGGGGGACTGGGAGGGGCTGGGATCAAACTGGGATAAACTGGGAGGGGATTTGGGGGGACTGGGAGGGACTGGGAGGGACTGGGATCAAACTGGTTTATACTGGGAGGGACTGGGAGGGGATCTGGGGGGACTGGGAGGGACTGGGAGGGACTGGGATCAAACTGGTTTATACTGGGAGGGGATCTGGGGGGACTGGGGGGGACTGGGATCAAACTGGGAGGGACTGGGAGGGGATTTGGGGTCACTGGTTTATACTGGGAGGGCATCTGGGGGGACTGGGGGGGACTGGGAGCGACTGGGAGGGGATTTGGGGTCACTGGTTTATACTGGGAGGGACTGGGAGGGGATTTGGGGTCACTGGTTTATACTGGGAGGGACTGGGAGGGGATTTGGGGTCACTGGTTTATACTGGGAGCGACTGGGAGGGGATTTGGGGTCACTGGTTTATACTGGGAGGGACTGGGAGGGGATTTGGGGTCACTGGTTTATACTGGGAGCGACTGGGAGGGGATTTGGGGTCACTGGTTTATACTGGGAGGGACTGGGAGGGGATTTGGGGTCACTGGTTTATACTGGGAGGGGATCTGGGGGGACTGGGGGGGACTGGGAGGGGACTTGGGGGGACTGGGATCAAACTGGTTTATACTGGGATGGACTGGGAGGGGCTGGGAGGGGATCTGGGTAAACTGGTTTATACTGGGAGGGGATCTGGGGGGACTGGGGGGGACTGGGAGGGGCTGGGATCAAACTGGTTTATACTGGGAGGGGATCTGGGGGGACTGGGGGGGGATCTGGGGGGACTGGGAGGGGATTTGGGGTCACTGGTTTATACTGGGAGGGGATCTGGGGGGACTGGGGGGGACTGGGAGGGGCTGGGATCAAACTGGGAGGGACTGGGAGCGACTGGGAGGGGATTTGGGGTCACTGGTTTATACTGGGAGGGACTGGGAGGGGATTTGGGGGGACTGGGATCAAACTGGTTTATACTGGGATGGACTGGGAGGGACTGGGATCAAACTGGGAGGGACTGGGAGGGGATTTCGGTTCAAACTGGGACAGAACTGGTTTATACTGGGAGGAGGAATTTGGGCCATACTGGTTTTTACTGGTCCGTACTGGTTTATACTGGTTTTTACTGGTTTGCACTGGCCCCGCCCCCTCTCCCCGCAGTCTATGACGTCATGACGGGGCGGGCCCTGCGCCGCCTGGCCAATCACGGCGCCTGCGTGCGTGACGTCAGCTGGAGCCCCGAGGGGGCGTGGCTCGCCAGCGCCTCGGTGGGCGGGGCTTCCCGGAGGGGGCGGGGCTCCGGTGGGGGGGGAGGGGGCGGGGTTTAAAGGGGGAAAAGGGGCGGGGTTTAAATGGGGGTGGGCGGGGTTTAAAGGGGGATTGGGCGGGGCTTGATGGAAAGGGGAGGGGCTTAAATGAGGAAGTGGGCGGGGTTAAAATGGGAAAATGGGTGGGGTTAAAATGGGAAAATGGGCGGGGTTAAAAGGGAAAGGGGCGGGGTTAAATGGGGAAATGGGCGGGCTTAAATAGGAAAGGGGCGGGGTTAAAATGGGAAGGGGCGGGGTTTAAAGCAGGAAGGGGAGGGGTTAAAGGGGAAATGGGAGGGGTTTAACGCAAAAGGGGCGGGGTCAAACAGAAACGGGCGGGGTTAAAGGGGCGGGGTTACGCAGAGGGAGTGGGCGGGGTTTGTGTGGGAGGGGTTAAGGGCAAAGGGGCGTGGTTGACGCCGGTGGGCGTGGCCTGACTTGGCCCCGCCCCCCGCAGTGGGACGGCACCGTCCGGCTCTGGGACTATCGCGACAGCGGCGACGATGACGTCAGCGAGGGGGAGGGGCATCGGGGGGAGGGGGCGGGGCCTCGGCGGGGAGGGGGCGCGGGCGAGGGGCGTGGCATGGAATAAAGCTTGGAGTTGTGGCCCCGCCCCTTTTTCCTGGGTGGGGCGGGGCTAAAATTTGGGGGCTGGGGGGAGGGGGGAGGGGCGTGGCTTGGTGGGGAGGGGGCGGGGCTAAAGTGGGCGAGGTGGAGCTGGGGGCGGAGCCCCAAAATTTGGTCCCGGCCCCATAGACCCCAACATCGGCCCCATAGATCAGGGTCTGCCCCATAGATCCCAAATACCCGCCCCATAGATCCCATCCCGGCCCCATAGATCGATCCCTGCCCCATAGATCCGGGTCTGCCCCATAGATCGATCCTGGCCCCATAGATCGATCCCTGACCCATAGATCAGGGTCTGCCCCATAGATCCGGGTCTGCCCCATAGATCGATCCTGGCCCCATAGATCAGGGTCTGCCCCATAGATCCGGGTCTGCCCCATAGATCGATCCTGGCCCCATAGATCGATCCCTGACCCATAGATCAGGGTCTGCCCCATAGATCGATCCCTGCCCCATAGATCAGGGTCTGCCCCATAGATCCCATCCCGGCCCCATAGATCCCAAATCCCTGCCCCATAGATCAGGGTCTGCCCCATAGATCGATCCCTGCCCCATAGATCCGGGTCTGCCCCATAGATCCCATCCCGGCCCCATAGATCCCAAATTCCGCCCCATAGATCGATCCCTGCCCCATAGATCGATCCCTGCCCCATAGATCCGGGTCTGCCCCATAGATCGATCCCTGCCCCATAGATCCGGGTCTGCCCCATAGATCGATCCCTGCCCCATAGATCCGGGTCTGCCCCATAGATCGATCCCTGCCCCATAGATCCCATCCCTGCCCCATTGATCCCATCCCCGCCCCATAGATCCCATCCCTGACCCATAGATCGATCCCTGACCAATAGATCAGGGTCTGCCCCATAGATCCGGGTCTGCCCCATAGATCGATCCCTGCCCCATAGATCCCAAATTCCGCCCCATAGATCCCATCCCTGCCCCATAGATCCGGGTCTGCCCCATAGATCCCATCCTGCCCCACAGATCCCATCCCTGCCCCATAGATCCCATCCCTGCCCCATAGATCGATCCCTGCCCCATAGATCAGGGTCTGCCCCATAGATCCGGGTCTGCCCCATAGATCCGGGTCTGCCCCATAGATCCGGGTCTGCCCCATAGATCCCAAATTCCGCCCCATAGATCCCATCCCAGCCCCATAGATCGATCCCTGACCCATAGATCCCATCCCTGCCCCATAGATCAGGGTCTGCCCCATAGATCGATCCCGGCCCCATAGATCGATCCCTGACCCATAGATCAGGGTCTGCCCCATAGATCAGGGTCTGCCCCATAGATCGATCCCTGCCCCATAGATCCCATCCCCGCCCCACAGATCCCCCGAACCCCAGTCCCCGCCCCATAGATCCCATTCCCGCCCCATAGATCAGGGTCTGCCCCATAGATCCCATCCCAGCCCCATAGATCCCAAATCCCTGCCCCACAAATCCCAAATCCCTGCCCCATAGATCCCATCCCCATAGATCCCAATCCCTGCCCCATAGTTCCCATTCTGCCCCATAGATCCCAATCCCTGCCCCATAGATCCCATCCCCGCCCCACAGATCCCAAATTCCGCCCCATAGATCCCAAATCCTGCCCCATAGATCCCAAATCCCTGCCCCATAGATCCCATCCCTGCCCCATAGATCCCAAATTCCGCCCCATAGATCCCATCCTGCCCCATAGATCCCATCCTGCCCCATAGATCCCAAATCCTGCCCCATAGATCCCATCCTGCCCCATAGATCCCATCCTGCCCCACAGATCCCAAATCCCTGCCCCATAGATCCCATCCCTGCCCCACAGATCCCATCCTGCCCCATAGATCCCATCCCTGCCCCATAGATCCCATCCCTGCCCCACAGATCCCATCCCTGCCCCATAGATCCCAAATCCCTGCCCCGTAGAACCCATCCCTGCCCCATAGATCCCATCCCTGCCCCATAGATCCCATCCCTGCCCCATAGATCCCAAATCCTGCCCCATAGATCCCACCCTGCCCCATAGATCCCAAATCCTGCCCCATAGATCCCAAATCCTGCCCCATAGATCCCACCCTGCCCCATAGATCCCAAATCCTGCCCCATAGATCCCATCCCTGCCCCATAGATCCCAAATCCCTGCCCCATAGATCCCAAATTCCGCCCCATAGATCCCAAATCCCTGCCCCATAGATCCCATCCTGCCCCATAGATCCCATCCCTGCCCCATAGATCCCATCCCTCCCCACAGATCCCCCGAACCCCAATCCCCGCCCCCCACACCCCTCCCCCCACCCTCCCCTCCCCCCCCCACCTGTCCCCATCCATCCCCTCCCCCCCCGCCCCTCCCCCCCCTTTGCCCTTGCGCCGCGTCCGCTCCGCTCCCTCCGTGGGGGGGGGGGAGGGGAAGAGACCCAAAAAAACCCCAAAAACCCCCCCAAAAAAAAAACCCCCACCCAAAAAATCCATGGGGCCCGGAGAATCCCTGGGCCGGGGCCTCGCTATGGGGCAGCGCTGCTTTGGGCTCGCCCTGACCGGGCTCTGCCGTGGGGCGGCGGCGATTCTGGGGTGGCCGGGCTTCCCGCGGGCCCACGCGCTGCTCCTGGGGGCGCTCGTGGGGCTGGGGCCGCTGCTGAGGGGCAGGGGCGACCCCCACAGCGTGCTGGCCTCGCCCCACAACCGGCTGGAGGCGTGAGTGGGGCTCGGGGGGGATCTGGGGGGCGGGGGGTGGGGTTTGGGGGGATCTGTGGGGCTGGGGGTGGGGTTTGGGGGGATCTGTGGGGCTGGGGGTGGGATCTGTGGGGCTGGGGGTGGGCTTTGGGGGGGATCTGTGGGGCTGGGGGTGGGGTTTGGGGGAGATCTGTGGGGCTGGGGGTGGGGTTTGGGGGGGATCTGTGGGGCTGGGGGTGGGATCTGTGGGGCGGGGTTTGGGGTTTGGGGTCAAACTGTGGGGCTGGGATGGGATCTGTGGGGCGGGGTTTGGGATTTGGGGTCGATCTGTGGGGCTGGGGCCGCTGCTGAGGGGCAGGGGGGACCCCCACAGCGTGCTGGCCTCGCCCCACAACCGGCTGGAGGCGTGAGTGGGGCTCGGGGGGGATCTGTGGGGCGGGGGGTGGGGTTTGGGGGGATCTGTGGGGCTGGGGGTGGGATCTGTGGGGCTGGGGGTGGGCTTTGGGGGGGATCTGTGGGGCTGGGGGTGGGGTTTGGGGGGGATCTGTGGGGCTGGGGGTGGGGTTTGGGGGGGATCTGTGGGGCTGGGGGTGGGGTTTGGGGGGGATCTGTGGGGCTGGGGGTGGGGTTTGGGGGGATCTGTGGGGCAGGGATTGGATCTGTGGGGCTGGGGATGGGATCTGTGGGGCGGGGATGGGATTTGGGGTCGATCTGTGGGGCTGGGGCCGCTGCTGAGGGGCAGGGGCGACCCCCACAGCGTGCTGGCCTCGCCCCACAACCGGCTGGAGGCGTGAGTGGGGCTCGGGGGGGATCTGTGGGGCTGGGGGTGGGGTTTGGGGGGGATCTGTGGGGCTGGGGGTGGGATCTGTGGGGCGGGGATGGGATCTGTGGGGCTGGGGGTGGGATCTGTGGGGCTGGGGATGGGATCTGTGGGGCTGGGGGTGGGGTTTGGGGGGGATCTGTGGGGCTGGGAGTGGGATCTGTGGGGCTGGGGGTGGGGTTTGGGGGGATCTGTGGGGCTGGGGATGGGATCTGTGGGGTGGGGTTTGGGGTTTGGGGAGATCTATGGGGCAGGGATGGGATCTGTGGGGCTGGGGACGGGATCTATGGGGCGGGACTTGTGGGATCTATGGGGCAGGATTTGGGCTTTGGGGGGATCTATGGGGCTGGTGATGGTATCTGTGGGGCGAGGTTTGGGGTCAATCTATGGGACGGGATTTGGGGTTAGGGGTCAATCTATGGGGCAGGGGATGGGATCTGTGGGGCGGGGTTTGGGGTTTGGGGTTTGGGGTTTGGGGTGGGTTATGGGGCGGGATTGGGATCTGTGGGGCGGGATTTGTGGGATCTATGGGGCGGGATGTGGGGCTAGGGGTCATTCTATGGGGCTGGGGATGGGATCTGTGGGGCAGGGATGGGACCTAGGGGGCAGGGATGGGATCTATGGGGCTGGGGATGGGATCTATGGGGCAGGGATGGGATCTATGGGGCAGGGATTTGGGATCTATGGGGCAGGGATGGGATCTATGGGGCAGGGATTTGGGATCTATGGGGCAGGGATTTGGGATCTATGGGGCAGGATGGGATCTATGGGGCAGGGTGGGATCTATGGGGCAGGGATTTGGGATCTATGGGGCAGGAAATTGGGATCTATGGGGCTGGGGATGGGATCTATGGGGCAGGGATTTGGGATCTATGGGGCAGGATGGGATCTATGGGGCAGGGATGGGATCTGTGGGGCAGACCCGGATCTATGGGGCAGGATGGGATCTATGGGGCAGGGATGGGATCTATGGGGCAGGGATGGGATCTGTGGGGCAGACCCGGATCTATGGGGCAGGGTGGGATCTATGGGGCAGGGATTTGGGATCTATGGGGCAGGAAATTGGGATCTATGGGGCAGGGATGGGATCTATGGGGCAGGATGGGATCTATGGGGCAGGGATGGGATCTATGGGGCAGGATGGGATTTGTGGGGCAGGGATGGAATCTATGGAGCAGGATGGGATCTATGGGGCAGGGTGGGATCTATGGGGCAGGGTGGGATCTATGGGGCAGGGATTTGGGATCTATGGGGCAGGATGGGATCTATGGGGCAGGAATTTGGGATCTATGGGGCAGGAAATTGGGATCTATGGGGCAGGGATGGGATCTATGGGGCAGGGATTTGGGATCTATGGGGCAGGGATGGGATCTATGGGGCAGGGATGGGATCTGTGGGGCAGGGATGGGATCTGTGGGGCAGGATGGGATCTATGGGGCAGGGATTTGGGATCTATGGGGCAGGAATTTGGGATCTATGGGGCAGGGATTTGGGATCTATGGGGCAGGATGGGATCTATGGGGCAGGGATTTGGGATCTATGGGGCAGGGATTTGGGATCTATGGGGCTGGGGATGGGATCTATGGGGCAGGGATTTGGGATCTATGGGGCAGGATGGGATCTGTGGGGCAGGGATGGGATCTGTGGGGCAGGATGGGATCTATGGGGCAGGGATTTGGGATCTATGGGGCAGGAATTTGGGATCTATGGGGCAGGGATTTGGGATCTATGGGGCAGGATGGGATCTATGGGGCAGGGATTTGGGATCTATGGGGCAGGATGGGATCTATGGGGCAGGAATTTGGGATCTATGGGGCAGGGATTTGGGATCTATGGGGCAGGGATTTGGGATCTATGGGGCAGGGATGGGATCTATGGGGCGGGATTTGGGATCTATGGGGCAGGGATGGGATCTATGGGGCAGGGATTTGGGATCTATGGGGCAGGATTTGGGATCTATGGGGCAGGGATGGGATCTATGGGGCGGGATTTGGGATCTATGGGGCAGGGATGGGATCTATGGGGCAGGGATTTGGGATCTGTGGGGCAGGGATTTGGGATCTATGGGGCAGGATTTGGGATCTATGGGGCAGGGATTTGGGATCTATGGGGCAGGGATGGGATCTATGGGGCAGGGATTTGGGATCTATGGGGCAGGATTTGGGATCTATGGGGCAGGGATGGGATCTATGGGGCAGGATGGGATCTATGGGGCAGGATGGGATCTATGGGGCAGGAATTTGGGATCTATGGGGCAGGATTTGGGATCTATGGGGCAGGGATGGGATCTATGGGGCAGGGATTTGGGATCTATGGGGCAGGGATTTAGGATCTATGGGGCAGGGATGGGATCTATGGGGCAGGGATGGGATCTATGGGGCGGGATTTGGGATCTATGGGGCAGGGATTTGGGATCTATGGGGCAGGGATTTGGGATCTATGGGGCAGGATGGGATCTATGGGGCAGACCCTGATCTATGGGGCAGGATGGGATCTATGGGGCAGGGATTTGGGATCTATGGGGCAGGGATTTGGGGTTAACCAATAACGAGCTGATAATTGATATTAAAAAATTATTAATTAATGATCAATTAATGACTGATTAATTAGTCACCAATTAACCGATAATCAATAAACCACTGATCAATGACCAATTAACCAATAACGAGCCGGTAATTGATTTAACATTATTAATTAATTAATGATCAATTAATGACTGATTAATCACCAATTAACCGATAATCAATCACTGACTGATCAATAACCAATTAAACAGTAACGAGCCGGTAATTGATTTAACATTATTAATTAATTAATGACCAATTAATGACTGATTAATTAGTCACCAATTAACCGATAATCAATCACTGACTGATCAATAACCAATTATTCAATCGCCAATTAACCAGTAATGAGCCAGTAATCAATAAAAAATGATTATTAATTAATAACCAATCCCTAATGTAATAATCAATCACCAATTAACCAAAGACCAATCAATGACCAATGATTAAATCGGCTAATTACCAATAATCGATTAAAAATGATTATTAATTAATTCACAGCCAATTATTAGCCAATTATTAAGCAATTAACCAATAATCGATCAATAAGCGATCAATAACCAATTATTAAGTCGTGAGTTAACGAGTGAGGAGCTGGTAATCAATTAAAAATTATTAATCGTTAATTAGTGAGCAATAAGTTATTAATAATTGGCTATTAAATCGCGAATTAACGAGTGAGGAGCTGGTAATCGATTAAAAATTATTAATCGTTAATTAGTGAGGAATAAGTTATTAATAATTGGCTATTAAATCGCGAATTAACGAGGTGAGCAGCTGGTAATCGATTAAAAATTATTAATCGTTAATTAGTGAGCAATAAGTTATTAATAATTGGCTATTAAATCACGAATTAATGAGTGAGGAGCTGGTAATCGATTAAAAATTATTAATGGGTAATTAGTGAGGAATAAGTTATTAATAATTGGCTATTAAATCGCGAATTAACGAGGGAGGAGCTGGTAATCGATTAAAAATTATTAATCGTCAATTAGTGAGCAATAAGTTATTAATAATTGGCTATTAAATCACGAATTAATGAGTGAGGAGCTGGTAATCGATTAAAAATTAATAATAGTTAATTAGTGAGGAATAAGTTATTAATAATTGGCTATTAAATAGCGAGTTAACGAGTGAGGAGCTGGTAATTGATTAAAAATTAATAATGGGTAATTAGTGAGCAATAAATTATTAATAATTGGCTATTAAATCGCGAATTAACGAGTGAGGAGCTGGTAATTGATTAAAAATTATTAATCGTTAATTAGGGAGCAATTAGTTATTAATAATTAATAAAAATAGTGAGCATTAAGTAATTAATAAGTTATTAATAATTGGCTATTAATTGTTAATAGACAATTAATAACCCAGAGATAATGAATAATAGATAGTTATTAATCGCTAATGGGTAATTGATCGATGATTCATCGACGATTAAGAACACCTAATTAGCGATTAATAGCTAATTAATGACCCGGGACCGCTCCCTTCCCGCAGCCGCCTGACCTCCTCGGCCGCCGCCTGGACCTGGCTCCTGATTGGCTCCCTCCTGGTGGCCTCCCCACCCCCTTGGCTCCGCCCCCCCCTGGGGCTCCGCCCTGCGCGCCCTCGCCCGATTGGCCGTCGGCCTGGCGCTGTCGCGGGCCGGCCACGCCCTCGGCCACGCCCTGGAGGCGGCCCACCGGCTCCTGCACCTCCCCCACGCCCCTGGGGACCCTGCTGCTGCCCCTGGGAGACCCCGCGGCCTGCCGGGGGGCGGGGCACCGCTGGGAGGGCTTTGGCCCCGCCCCCCAGGCCTTCGCCCTGGTGCACTGCGGCTTGGGGCTGGCCGAGGAGGCGGCGGCGCTGGGGCGGAGCTTGTACGGCGCCGGCAAGATGGCCGCCGCGGGCAGGACGGCCGCCCGGGGGAAGATGGCCGCCGAGTCCAAGATGGCGCCCGTGGTACAGGATGGCGCCGTGGTACAAGATGGCCGCCGGGGGGAAGGTGGCGGATGAATCCAAGATGGCCGCCGAGTCCCAAGATGGCGCCGTGGTACAGGATGGCGCCGTGGTACAAGATGGCCGCCGGGGGGAAGGTGGCGGATGAATCCAAGATGGCCGCCGAGTCCAAGATGGCGCCGTGGTACAGGATGGCGCCGTGGTACAAGATGGCCGCCGGGGGGAAGGTGGCGGATGAATCCAAGATGGCCGCCGAGTCCCAGATGGCGGCCGGATACAAGATGCGGAAGAATCCAAGATGGCGGCCGGATCCAAGATGGCCGCCGGGTACGACGCGCGTGAAGAGTCCAAGATGGCGGCCCGGTACAAGATGGAGGAAGGAGCCAAGATGGCCGCCAGCAGCGGTGTGGGCGTGGCCACGCCCAACATGGCGGCCGGGCGGCCCTCCGCGGCCAATCGGCTTCGAAGTGGGCGGAGCCCACGCATGCAAATTACGGGTCAGAGTGGGCGGGGCCTCCTAATTACCCCCTGGGGCGGGGCCGGCGTCCATCTTGGGCGGCCATTTTGGGGCGGGGGGCAGCCATTTTGATGCCGGCGGCCATTTTGAAGGCAGCGGCGGCGGCCATTTTGAAGGGAGGAGCGGCGGCCACTTTGAGGGCGGCCATTTTCCCTCTGGCGGCCATTTTGCAGCACGACGCGGCGGCCATTTTGAGGGCGGCCATTTTCCTTCTGGCGGCCATTTTGAGGGAAGGCGCGCCGGCCATTTTGACGGCGGCCACTTTGATTCCGGCGGCCATTTTGATCCTGGCGTCCATTACGATTCCGGCGGCCATTTTGACCCCGCCGGCCGCCATTTTGACCCCTCCGGCGGCCATTTTGACCCCACCGGCCGCCATTTTCTCGGCGCCTCTCCGCGTTTCGAAGGCGGCCATCTTGCCGGCAGCCATGCTGGCGGCTCCGGCGGCCATCTTGAGGCCCCGCCCGCGGCCCTGTCCGTCCTGTACCTGCTGGCCGTGGCGCTGCTGCTCACCTGGCACCTCCTGCTGGTGGTGACGCTCACCTACCGCCACACCTGGGCCCGCAACGCCGCCGGCGCCGCCCTGGGCTGGGCCGCCTGGGCCCTCACCTACCGGGGGTGGTACCGGTGGGCGTGGTCACCGGGCCCGCCGGGCTGGGGCTGAGGGGCGTGGCCGGTGAGGGGAAAAAAACGGGGGGGAAACTGAGGAAAATTGGGGGGAATTTGGGGTTTTTTTTGGGGGGGGGGGGAAATGGCGGGTTTTTAAGGGGGAAGGGGGCGTGGCCGGTGAAAAAAATGGGGGGAAACTGAGGAAAATTGGGGGAATTTGGGTTATTTGGAGGGAAAATTGGGGGGGGGTTTAAAGGGGGGAAGGGGGCGTGGCCGGTGAATGAACGGGGGGAACTGAGGAAAAATGGGGGAATTTGGGTTATTTGGGGAAAATTGGGGGGGGGGTTAAAGGGGGAAGGGTACGTGGCCGGTGAATGAACGGGGGGGAAACTGAGGAAAAATGAGGGAATTTGGGTTATTTGGGGAGAATTGGGCGGGGTTAAAAGGGGAAGGGGCTGGCCAGTGAATGAACGGGGGGAAACTGAGGAAAATTGGGGGGAATTCGGGGTTTTTGTGGGGAAAATGGCGGATTTTGGGGTGGTGGGTGGGGCGTGGTTTCAGGGGGAGGGGGCGGGGTTAAAGTGGGTGTGGCAGAGATTGAAAAAGGTGGGAAAATGGGTTAAAAATGGAAAAAAAAATGGGCTAAATATTGGAATTTTTGGGGAATTTTGGATTTGGGGGCGGGGAATTTGGGGAAAGGGGCGTGGTTTTTGAGGGAAAAGAGGCGGGGCTAAAGTGGGTGTGGCCCAGGGTGGGGGGAAACATCCGGAAAAGCCCAAAAACCTCCCAAAATTCCGTTAAAAATAATAATTTTAAAAAAAATCAAATTTGGGGGGAATTGGGGGGTGGGGGAGGGGAAAATGGGCGTGGCCACGTGGTTGGGTGTGGCTCGTGTGGGCGTGGCCTCCAGGTGGCCCCCACCCCCTTTTAAAATCCCCAATTTTGGGGGTTTTTGAGGCGTTTTTTTGGCTTTTCCCACCAGGGGGAGCCCCTGGAGCGAATTTTGGGGCGAATTCGGCGGATTTGGGGTTAAAAAAATGTGGGAGGGGCCAAAAATGCAAATTTGGGTTGGGGGGGGCGTGGGAAAATGAGATTTGGGGGAGAAGAAACGGCGAATTTGGATTTTTGGTCTAAAATTTGAGGTTTTTGACCCAAAATTAAGATTTTTTTTTGATCTAAAAATGAAGATTTTCGCACCCAAAATTTGGAATTTTTTTGAGCAAAAATTCGGAGTTTTTCGACCCAAAATTGGGATTTTTCCGGGCTAAAATTCGAGGGGTTTTGGACCCAAAATTTGGAATTTTTTTGAGCAAAAATTAGAAGTTTATCGAGCCAAAATTGGGATTTTTGGGACCTAAAAATGGTGATTTTTTTTTGACCCAAAATTGGATTGTTTTGGCGAAAATTTGAAAAATTTCGGACCCAAAATTTGGAATTTTTTGAGCAAAAATTCGGAGTTTTTTCGACCCAAAATTGGGATTTTTCCGGCTAAAATTCGAGGGTTTTTGGACCCAAAATTTGGAATTTTTTTGAGCAAAAATTCGGAGGTTTTCGACCCAAAATTGGGATTTTTGGGACCTAAAAATGGTGATTTTTTTTTTGACCCGAAATTGGATTGTTTTGGCCAAAATTTGAAAAATTTCGGACCCAAAATTTGGAATTTTTTTGAGCAAAAATTCGGAAGTTTTCGACCAAAATTGGATTTTTTTTTTGACCTAGAAATGAAAATTATCGGACCGAAATCGGATTTTTTTTGACCCAAAATTGGGATTTTTTTGGACCTAAAAATAAAGATTTTCTGACCCAAAATTGCGATTTTTTGGGGGGTGAAAAATGCAGATTTTTGGGGTGAAAATTGGGGTTTTTTTGAGTTAAAAATCTGGATTTTTGGAGCTGGAAAATGAGGATTTTTAAGTGGAAAAATCGCGATTTTTGGATTTTAAACTTGGCGATTTTTAGGTGGAAGAATGCGAAATTTTGGGTTCAAAAAGCGAAGATTTGGGGGTGGAAAATGTTGATTTTGGGAGCCCGAAAATGAAGATTTTTGGGCAGAAAAATGAAGATTTTTGGGCGGAAAAATCGGGATTTTTGGGTGGATTTTAAGGTGAAAATGAGGATTTTTGGAGGTCGATTTTGGGGTGAAAAAGCTGCATTTCGGGGGTGGAAAAATTGGGATTTTTCGGCAGAAAAATGAGGATTTTTGAGCGAAAAAATCGCGATTTTGGGACCCCGAAACGAAGATTTTTGGGTGGAAAATTGAGGATTTTTAGGCTGAAAAATCCGGATTTTTGGAAGTAAAAAATGAAGATTTTTTTTTTTTGGGGGGTGGAAAATGGCGATTTTTGGGTCGAAAAAAAGAGGAATTTTGGGGCCAGAAAATGAAGATTTTTTTGGGGTTAGAAATCGCAATTTTGGGGCAAAAATGGAAGATTTTTGAGGTAGGAAATGAGGATTTTGGGGGTGAAAAATGAAGATTTTGGGGCGGGAAAATGAAGATTTTTTTGGGTGGGAAAAATCCGATTTTTGGGGGCAGAAAACGAAGCTTTTAAAGCTGTAAAAAAGTGGAAATTTGGGATGGAAACGAGGTGAAAATGGGGGGGGAAAAGGGAATTTTGGGGTTAAAAAGGGAATAAATTATAAAAATTTAATTTTTTTTTTTTTGGTCCGAAAAAAATGCGGAATTTTGCCTTAAAATTCGTGATTTTTCTTCTTTTTTTTTTTTTTGCCTTAACATTTGTGAATTTTCGCCTTAAAATTTGTGAAGTTTGCCCCGAAAACGAAGAATTTTACCCCAAAAATAAAGAATTTCCCTTAAAAAGCTGAATTTTGCCTCCGAGTTTCTCATTTTCTCCGAATTAAAAAAATGAATGCGTTCTTGCTTCCAAAATTCGATTTTTCTCCCTTCCAAAAAATTTTTTTTTTACCCAAAATCTGCAAATTCTGCCCCAAAATTATTTTTTTTTTTTTCCCCTGTAAATCGCTTTTTTTTTTTTCCGCTGACTCGAATGTTTTTAACGGAAATATGCAAATTTCAGCCCAAATTTAACGGTTTTGGTGCCCGTAAATTTCGGGTTTTACCCAAAACCTTCGGGATTTCCCCCAAAACGGCGGAGGGGACAAAAATGTGAATTTCTCCCCCCCAAAATTTGCATTTTTCACCCCAAAATTTGCATTTTTCACCCCAAAATTTGCATTTTTTCCCTTCAGAATTTGCATTTTTCACCCTCGGCGCTGCCGCTTTTTACCCGAAATTGGCTTTTTTCGCCTCAAAATTCGGATTTTTTCTCTAAACCTGAACTTTTGCCCAGAAAACTCCGAATTTTTACCCCAAAAATCCAAATTTTTTAACCAAAAAACCACGATTTTTTCCCCAAAAAAATTGCATTTTTTGGTTCGAAAAACCCGATTTTTTTGCCCTAAAAGTGAATTTCTTGCCCTAAAATTCCCTTTTTTTCCCCCCCAAATCGGAATTTTTGTCTTCTAATTCCTCTCAAATTCATTTTTTACCCCAAAATTTCCAATTTTTCATGACAAAATTCCTGGCTTTTCACCCCAAAAAATCCAAAAATTTCACCCCAAAATTCCAAATTGCTGCCCCCAAAAATTCAAATTTTTGCACCCCCCAAAAATCCAATTTTTACCCCCAAATTTTCCCAATTTTTAACCCCCAA
>NW_027099390.1:0-36190 GCF_031753505.1 Anomalospiza imberbis
CCTCCGCCCGGCCCCAGGGTAGACCTGTCTCCTGGGCCAGCCTTAGCCTCCGGCCGACTGGCCCATGGGTAGACCTGTTGCACTGGCCGGTCTCGGCCTCCAGGCGCTGGGCCTGTGGGTAGAATAGTTGCCCTGGCCGACCTCGGCCGCCAGGCACCGGGCCCGTGGGTAGACCAAGTTTGCCCTGGCCGGCCCTCGGCCTCCAGGCGCCGGGGCCCAGGGTAGACCTGCTGTCCCCGGCGGCCTCGGCCTCCAGGCGCCGGGACCGTGGGGAGACCTGTTGCCCCATGCCAGCCTTAGCCTCTGGCCGACCGGCCTGTGGGTAGACCTGCTGTGCTGGCCGGCCTTAGCTTCCGGCCGCCTGGCCACTGGGTAGACCTGTGTCCCTAGCAGACTGCGGCCTCCAGGTGCCGGGGCCCTGGGTAGACCTGTTTTCCTCGGCCCTGTCTTCGCTTACTTCCGCCTGGCTCGTGGGTCGACCTGTTGTCCTGGACGGCCTTAGCCTCCGGCTGCCCGGTTCCGTGGGTAGACCTGTTGCCCTGGCCAGCCTCGGCCTTCAGGCGCTGTGCCCCTGGGTAGACCTGTTGTCCTGGCCGGATTCGGCCTCCAGGCGCCTGGACCCTTCGTTGACCTGTTGTCCCCGGCGGGCCTCGGCCTCCAGGCGCGCCGGGACCGTTGGGGAGACTTGTTGCCCATGCCGCCTTAGACTCTGGCCCGACCGGCCTGTGGGTAGACCTGCTGTGCTGGCCGGCCTTAGCTTCCGGCCGCCCGGCCCCTGGGGCTTAGGCCGGCCAGGACACCAGGTCTACCCATGGGCTGGGCCGCCGGAGGCTAAGGCCAGCAAGGGCAACCTGTCTACCCAGAGACCGGGCGCCTGGAGGCCGAGTCCGGCCAGGGCCACAGGTCTTACCCAGGGGACCGGGCAACCGGAGGCTAGGGCCGGCCAGGACAACAGGGTCTACCCACAAGCCAGGCAGGCAGAGGCCGAGGGCCGAGGCCGGCCAGGCTAACAGGTCTACCATTGGGCCTGTCGGCCGCAGGCCGAGGCTGGCCAGGGCAGCAGGTCTACCCGCAGGCCAGTCGTAGGTAAGCCAAGACGGGGCCGAGACGACAGGTCTACCACCAAGCCGGGCAGGCGGAGGCCAAGGCAGCCAGGGACAACAGGTCTACCCAGCGCCCGGCGCCTGGCGGCCGAGGCCGACCAGGGCAACAGGTCTACCAACGGAGCTGGGCGGCCGGAGGACAAGGCCGACCAGGACAACAGGTCTACCCACGGGCCGGGTGGCCGGAGGCTAAGGCCGGCAAGGAGAACATGTCTGACCCACGGGCCGGTCATAGGTAAGCCAAGACGGGCCGAGATGACAGGTCTACCCACAAGCCGGGCAGGCGGAGGCCGAGGCCGGACGGGGACAACAGGTCTACCCTGGGCCCCGGCGCCTGGCAGCCGAGGCCAGACAGGGAGACAGGTCTACCAAAGGACCGGGCGGAGGTAAGCTAAGACGGGGCCCAGATAAACAGGTCTACGCAGGGACCTTTGCGTCTGGAGTCCGAGGCCATCCAGGGCAACAGGTCTATCCACGAACTGGGCGCCTGGAGGCTGAGGCCTTTCAGGAAAACAGGTCTACCCGGAGGCCGGGCGCCTGGAGGCTAAGACCGGCCAGGGCAAAAGGTCTACCCACGGGCCGGGTGGCCGGAGGCTAAGGCCGGCAAGGGCAACATGTTCTACATGTCTAGGAGTTGCCCGATGGGGAGTTGACAAACTCACAGAGCACCTACAGAGCGCCCCCGGGCAATCACACTCTATATGGACTGGGCACGCCAGGAAATGGGGCTGGGACCCCCCAGACATCCCTCCCCATAAACCTGACCACCCCAGAAATAGGCTGGAACCCCCAGAGGCCTACCGATGGACTGGGCACTCCAGAAATGAGGCTGGGACTCCCACACACCCCTTCCCGATGAACCTAAATTCCCCAGAAATGGGGCTGGGACCACCAGAGACCCCTCCCCATGGGCTTAGGACCACCAGAAATAGGGACATGAGATCCAGAGACTACTCGCGATGGGCCTGGGATCCCCAGACTGGGGCTAGGAGCCCCGCACATGAGCCACGCCAACTTGCTGCCGTGCCCCACCCTCAGCGTCGAACTAAGCAATCAGCGCCTGGAACAATCAGCGCGGGAATGCCATTCAAATCGACCAATCATATCGCTCTCTCATTCTTGCTCAACTCCTTCATTGTGACATCACAAGTGGCCATGATGCTCAGCCCATCCCCACTATGATGTCGCTGCGCTCCCATTGGCTGTTGACAAGAGGGCGTGGCTTGCCCGGACTATAAAAGGCATGTGCCGGGGCACAGGCTCAGTGCGGGCCCAGCGATGGAGCGGTGGCGGAGCACCATGAGCGCCCGGGAGCCGCCATCGGCTGCGGAGGGTGGCCAGCAGCGGGGACTGCCCTAAGGTGAGGAGGGAGGACACCGACAGAACATGCCCCAGGGCAACGAGCACCGGGAGCGGTGGAGGCATCGCTCCTGAGCCGAGGAGGATGGTGCTGGGAGCATTCCTGGTTCGTGAGTAAACCTGTTGTCCCTGGTAGGCCTCGGCCGTCCGGGTGCCGGGGCCCTGGGGAGACCTGTTGTCTCGGCCCCTGTCTTGGCTTACCTCTGGCCGGCCCCTGGGTAGACCTGCTGTCCTGGCCGGCCTTAGCCTTCGGCCGCCTAGCCCCAGGGTAGACCTGTTGAAATGGCCGGCCTCATCCTCCAGGCGCCCGACCGCCTGGGTTAGACCTGGTTTCCTGGCATCCTCGGCCTCCGGCCGCCCGGCCAATGGGTAGACCTGTTGTCTCGGCCTTGTCTTGGCTTACGTCTGCCTGGCCTGTGGGTAGACCTCCCTCCCTGGCCAGACTCGGCCTTCAGGCACTAGGATCTTGGGTAGACCTGTGGCCCTGGCCGGCCTCGGCCTCCAGGCACCGGGCCCCTGGGGTACACCTGTTGTCCTGGCTGGCCTTGGCCTCTGGCCGCCCGGCCCATGGGTAGACCTGTTGTCTCGGACCCGTCTTGGCTTACCTCTGCCCGGCTCGTGGACGACCTGCTGTCCTGGCCGGCCTTAGCCTCCAGCCGCCCTGTCCCCTGAGTAGACCTGTTGCCCCCTGGGTCGGCCTTGGCCTTCAGGCGCCAGGCCTGTGGGTAGACCTGTTGCCCTGGCTGGCCTTAGCCACCGGGCCGATCGGCCCCTGGGTAGACCTGTTGCCCTGGCCGGCCTCGGCTGCCAGGCGCTGGGCCCGTGGGTAGACCTGTTTCCCTGGCCAGACTCAGGCTCCAGGCACCGGGACCGTGGGTACACATGTAGCCCTGGCTGGACTCGCGCTCTAGGCGCCGGGACCGTGGGAAGACCTGTTGTCCTGGCCGGCCTCCGCCTCCAGGCGCCCGGCCCCTGGGTAGACCTGTTACCTTGGCCGGCCTCGGCCTTCGGCCGCCTGGCCCATGGGTAGACCTGTTTTCTTGGCCCTGTTTTGGCTTACCTCTGCCCGGCCCATGGGTAGATCTGTTGTCCTGGCCGGCCTTAGCCCCTGGCCGCCCGGCCCGTGGGTAGACCTGTTGTCCTGGCCAGCCTGAGCCCCCCGGCCGCCAGGCCGTGGGTAGACCTGTTGCCCTGGCCGGTCTCGGCCTCCAGGTGCTGGGGCCCAGGGTAGACCTGTTTCCCTGGCCGGACTCAGGCTCCAGGCACCGGGACCGTGGGTACACATGTAGCCCTGGCTGGACTCACGCTCTAGGCGCCGGGACCATGGGAAGACCTGTTGTCCCTGGCCGCCTCCGCCTCCAGGCGCCCGGCCCCTGGGAAGACCTGTTACCTTGGCCGGCCTCGGCCTTCGGCCGCCTGGCCCATGGGTAGACCTGTTTTTCCTCGGCCCTGTTTTGGCTTACCTCTGCCCGGCCCATGGGTAGATCTGTTGTCCTGGCCGGCCCTTAGCCCCTGGCCGCCCGGGCCCGTGGGTAGACCTGTTGTCCTGGCCAGCCTGAGCCCCCGGCCGCCAGGCCCATGGGGTAGACCTGTTGCACTGGCCGGCCTTAGCCTCCAGGCGCCGGGGCCCTGGGTAGACCTGTTGTCCCTGGCCGGCCTCAGCCTCCAGGCAGGGGGCACCAGGGTAGACCTGTTGTCCTGACTGGCCTCATCCTCTGGCCGCCCGGCCCGTGGGTAGACCTATTGTCTCGGCCCCGTCTTGGCTTACCTTCGCCCGGCTCCGTGGGTAGACCCTGTTGTCCTGGCTGGCCTTAGCCACCGGCCGCCCGGCCCCTGGGTAGACCTGTGTCCCTGGATGCTGTGGTCTCCAGGTGCCGTGTCCCTGGGTAGACCTGTTTTTTCGGCCTTGTCTTGGCTTACCTCCGCCCTGCCTGGGGTAGACCTGTTGTCCTGGCTGGCCTTAGCCTCCAGCCGCCAGGCCCTGTGGGTAGACCTGTTGTCTCAGCCCCCGTCTTGGCTTACCTCTGCTCGGCCCTTGGGTAGACCTGTTGCCATGGCCGTCCTTAGCCTCCGGCCAACCGGCCTCATGGGTAAACCTGTTGTCCTGGCCGGCCTTAGCCTCTGGCCGCCTAACCCCTTTGTAGACCTGTTGTCTCGGACCTGTCTTGGCTTACCTCCGCCCGGCTTGTGGGTAGACCTGGTGTCCTGGCCGGCCTTAGCCCCCGGCCGCCCAGCCCGTGGGTAGACCTGTTGTCCTGGCCGGCCTTAGCCTCCGGCTCCGACCGGTCCCTGGGTAGACCGTTTGCCATTTCCGCACTCTGCCTTCAGGCACCGGGCCTGTGTGTAGAGCTGTTGTCCTCGGCCGGACTCGGGCTCCAGGTGCCGGGACTGTGAGTAGACCTGTTGTCCCCAGGCGGCCTTGGTCTCCGGCCGCCCGGCCCGTAGGTAGACCTGTTTTCTCGGCCCCGTCTTCGCTTACCTCCACCCGGCCCGTGGGTAGACCCTTTTGTCCTGGCCGGCCTTGGCCTCCGGCCGCCTGGTCCGTGGGTAGACCTGTTGTCTCGGACCTGTCTTGGCTTTCCTCCGCCCGGCCCCTGGGTAGACCTGTCTCCTTGGCCGGCCTGAGCCTCCGGCCCAACGGCCCATTGGTAGACCTGTTGCCCTGGCCGGTCTCGGCCTCCAGGTGCTGGGGCCCAGGGTAGACCTGCAGCCCCCGGCGGGCCTCGGCCTCCAGGCGCAGGGACCGTGGGGAGACCTGTTGCCCATGCCAGCCTTAGCCTCTGGCCGGCCAGCCCGTGGGTAGACCTGCTGTGCCAGCCGGCCTTAGCCTCCGGCCGCCAGGCCCCTGGGTAGACCTGTTGCACTGGCCAGCTTCGGCCGCTAGGCGCCGGGCCCGCTGGGTAGACCTGTTGTCCCTGGCTGGCCTCGGCCTCCGCCTGCCCGGCCCGTGTGTAGACCTGTCGTCTCGGGCCCGTCTTGGCTTACCTACGCCCGGCCCGTGGGTAGACCTGTTGCCCTGGCCGGCCTAGGCCTCCGGCAACCCGGCCCGTTGGTAGACCTGCTGCCCTGGCTGGCCTCGGGCCTTCAGGCGCTGGGCCCGTGGGTAGACCTGTTGTCCTGGCCGGATTCGGCCTCCAGGCGCCTGGACCCTTCGTAGACCTGTTGTCCCCGGCCGGACTCGGCCTCCAGGCACCGGGGCTCTGGGTAGACCTGTTGTCCCTGGCCGGCCTCAGCCTCCCGCACCCTGCCTGTGGGTAGCCCTGTTGTCCTGACCGGTCTCGGCCTCCGGCCGTCCGGCCCGTGTGTAGACCTGTTTTCTAGGCCTTGTCTTGGCTTTCCTCCGCCCGGCCCCAGGTAGACCTGTCTCCTGGGCCAGCCTTAGCCTCCGGCCGACTGGCCCATGGGTAGACCTGTTGCACTGGCCGGTCTCGGCCTCCAGGCGCTGGGCCTGTGGGTAGAATAGTTGCCCTGGCCGACCCTCGGCCGCCAGGCACCGGGCCCGTGGGTAGACAAGTTGCCCTGGCCGGCCTCGGCCTCCAGGCGCCGGGCCCAGGGTAGACCCTGCTGTCCCCGGCGGGCCTCGGCCTCCAGGCGCCGGGACCGTGGGAGACCTGTTGCCCATGCCAGCCTTAGCCTCTGGCCGACCGGCCTGTGGGTAGACCTGCTGTGCTGGCCGCCTTAGCTTCCGGCCGCCTGGCCCACTGGGTAGACCTGTGTCCCTAGCAGACTGCGGCCTCCAGGTGCCGGGGCCCTGGGTAGACCTGTTTTCCTCGGCCCTGTCTTCGCTTACTTCCGCCTGGCTCGTGGGTCGACCTGTTGTCCTGGACGGCCTTAGCCTCCGGCTGCCCGGTTCCGTGGGTAGACCTGTTGCCCTGGCCAGCCTCGGCCTTCAGGCGCTGTGCCCCTGGGTAGACCTGTTGTCCTGGCCGGATTCGGCCTCCAGGCGCCTGGACCCTTCGTTGACCTGTTGTCCCCGGCGGGCCTCGGCCTCCAGGCGCCGGGACCGTGGGGAGACTTGTTGCCCATGCCGGCCTTAGACTCTGGCCGACCGGCCTGTGGGTAGACCTGCTGTGCTGGCCGGCCTTAGCTTCCGGCCGCCCGGCCCCTGGGGCTTAGGCCGGCCAGGACACCAGGTCTACCCATGGGCTGGGCCGCCGGAGGCTAAGGCCAGCAAGGCAACCTGTCTACCCAGAGACCGGGCGCCTGGAGGCCGAGTCCGGCCAGGGCCACAGGTCTACCCAGGGACCGGGGCAACCGGAGGCTAGGGCCGGCCAGGACAACAGGTCTACCCACAAGCCAGGCAGGCAGAGGCCGAGGCCGAGGCCGGCCAGGCTAACAGGTCTACATTGGGCCTGTCGGCCGCAGGCCGAGGCTGGCCAGGGCAGCAGGTCTACCCGCAGGCCAGTCGTAGGTAAGCCAAGACGGGGCCGAGACGACAGGTCTACCACCAAGCCGGGCAGGCGGAGGCCAAGGCCAGCCAGGGACAACAGGTCTACCCAGCGGCCCGGCGCCTGGCGGCCGAGGCCGACCAGGGCAACAGGTCTACCAACGGAGCTGGGCGGCCGGAGGACAAGGCCGACCAGGACAACAGGTCTACCCACGGGCCGGGTGGCCGGAGGCTAAGGCCGGCAAGGAGAACATGTCTGACCACGGGCCGGTCATAGGTAAGCCAAGACGGGGCCGAGATGACAGGTCTACCCACAAGCCGGGCAGGCGGAGGCCGAGGCCGGACGGGGACAACAGGTCTACCCTGGGCCCCGGCGCCTGGCAGCCGAGGCCAGACAGGGAGACAGGTCTACCAAAGGACCGGGCGGAGGTAAGCTAAGACGGGGCCCAGATAACAGGTCTACGCAGGACCTTTGCGTCTGGAGTCCGAGGCCATCCAGGGCAACAGGTCTATCCACGAACTGGGCGCCTGGAGGCTGAGGCCTTTCAGGAAAACAGGTCTACCCGGAGGCCGGGCGCCTGGAGGCTAAGACCGGCCAGGGCAAAAGGTCTACCCACGGGCCGGGTGGCCGGAGGCTAATGGCCGGCAAGGGCAACATGTCTACATGTCTAGGAGTTGCCCGATGGGGAGTTGACAAACTCACAGACACCTACAGAGCGCCCCCCGGGCAATCACACTCTATATGGACTGGGCACGCCAGAAATGGGGCTGGGACCCCCAGACATCCCTCCCCATAAACCTGACCACCCCAGAAATAGGCTGGAACCCCCAGAGGCCTACCGATGGACTGGGCACTCCAGAAATGAGGCTGGGACTCCCACACACCCCTTCCCGATGAACCTAAATTCCCCAGAAATGGGGCTGGGACCACCAGAGACCCCTCCCCATGGGCTTAGGACCACCAGAAATAGGACATGGAGATCCAGAGACTACTCGCGATGGGCCTGGGATCCCCAGACTGGGGCTAGGAGCCCCGCACTATGGTAGCCAGCGCCAACTTGCTGCCGTGCCCCACCCTCAGCGTCGAACTAAGCAATCAGCGCCTGGAACAATCAGCGCGGGAATGCCATTCAAATCGACCAATCATATCGCTCTCTCATTCTTGCTCAACTCCTTCATTGTGACATCACAAGTGGCCATGATGCTCAGCCCATCCCCACTATGATGTCGCTGCGCTCCCATTGGCTGTTGACAAGAGGGCGTGCTTGCCCGGACTATAAAAGGCATGTGCCGGGGCACAGGGCTCAGTGCAGGCCCAGCGATGGGAGCGGTGGCGGAGCACCATGAGCGCCCGGGAGCCGCCATCGGCTGCGGAGGGTGGCCAGCAGCGGGGACTGCCCTAAGGTGAGGAGGGAGGACACCGACAGAACATGCCCCAGGGCAACGAGCACCGGGAGCGGTGGAGCATCGCTCCTGAGCGAGGAGGATGGTGCTGGGAGCATTCCTGGTTCGTGAGTAAACCTGTTGTCCCTGGTAGGCCTCGGCCTCCGGGTGCCGGGGCCCTGGGGAGACCTGTTGTCTCGGCCCTGTCTTGGCTTACCTCTGGCCGGCCCCTGGGTAGACCTGCTGTCCTGGCCGGCCTTAGCCTTCGGCCGCCTAGCCCCTGGGTAGACCTGTTGAAATGGCCGGCCTCATCCTCCAGGCGCCCGACCCCTGGGTAGACCTGGTTTCCTGGCCATCCTCGGCCTCCGGCCGCCCGGCCAATGGGTAGACCTGTTGTCTCGGCCTTGTCTTGGCTTACGTCTGCCTGGCCTGTGGGTAGACCTCCCTCCCTGGCCAGACTCGGCCTTCAGGCACTAGGATCTTGGGTTGACCTGTGGGCCCTGGCCGGCCTCGGCCTCCAGGCACCGGGCCCCTGGGTACACCTGTTGTCCTGGCTGGCCTTGGCCTCTGGCCGCCCGGCCCATGGGTAGACCTGTTGTCTCGGACCCGTCTTGGCTTACCTCTGCCCGGCTCGTGGGTCGACCTGCTGTCCTGGCCGGCCTTAGCCTCCAGCCGCCTGTCCCCTGAGTAGACCTGTTGCCCTGGTCGGCCTTGGCCTTCAGGCGCCAGGCCTGTGGGTAGACCTGTTGCCCTGGCTGGCCTTAGCCACCGGCCGATCGGCCCCTGGGTAGACCTGTTGCCCTGGCCGGCCTCGGCTGCCAGGCGCTGGGCCCGTGGGTAGACCTGTTTCCCTGGCCAGACTCAGGCTCCAGGCACCGGGACCGTGGGTACACATGTAGCCCTGGCTGGACTCGCGCTCTAGGCGCCGGGACCGTGGGAAGACCTGTTGTCCCTGGCCGGCCTCCGCCTCCAGGCGCCCGGCCCCTGGGTAGACCTGTTACCTTGGCCGGCCTCGGCTTCGGCCGCCTGGCCCATGGGTAGACCTGTTTTCTTGGCCCTGTTTTGGCTTACCTCTGCCCGGCCCATGGGTAGATCTGTGTCCTGGCCGGCCTTAAGCCCCTGGCCGCCCGGCCCGTGGGTAGACCTGTTGTCCTGGCCAGCCTGAGCCCCCGGCCGCCAGGCCCGTGGGTAGACCTGTTGCCCTGGCCGGTCTCGGCCTCCAGGTGCTGGGGCCCAGGGTAGACCTGTTTCCCTGGCCGGACTCAGGCTCCAGGCACCGGGACCGTGGGTACACATGTAGCCCTGGCTGGACTCACGCTCTAGGCGCCGGGACCATGGGAAGACCTGTTGTCCCTGGCCGGCCTCCGCCTCCAGGCGCCCGGCCCCCTGGGAAGACCTGTTACCTTGGCCGGCCTCGGCCTTCGGCCGCCTGGCCCATGGGTAGACCTGTTTTCCTCGGCCCTGTTTTGGGCTTACCTCTGCCCGGCCCATGGGTAGATCTGTTGTCCTGGCCGGCCTTAGCCCCTGGCCGCCCGGCCCGTGGGTAGACCTGTTGTCCTGGCCAGCCTGAGCCCCCGGCCGCCAGGCCCATGGGTAGACCTGTTGCACTGGCCGGCCTTAGCCTCCAGGCGCCGGGGCCCTGGGTAGACCTGTTGTCCCTGGCCGGCCTCAGCCTCCAGGCAGGGGGCACCATGGTAGACCTGTTGTCCTGACTGGCCTCATCCTCTGGGCCGCCCGGCCCGTGGGTAGACCTATTGTCTCGGCCCCGTCTTGGCTTACCTTCGCCCGGCTCCGTGGGTAGACCTGTTGTCCTGGCTGGCCTTAGCCACCGGCCGCCCGGCCCCTGGGTAGACCTGTGTCCCTGGATGCTGTGGTCTCCAGGTGCCGTGTCCCTGGGTAGACCTGTTTTTTCGGCCTTGTCTTGGCTTACCTCCGCCCTGCCTGTGGGTAGACCTGTTGTCCTGGCTGGCCTTAGCCTCCAGCCGCCAGGCCCTGTGGGTAGACCTGTTGTCTCAGCCCGTCTTGGCTTACCTCTGCTCGGCCCTTGGGTAGACCTGTTGCCATGGCCGTCCTTAGCCTCCGGCCAACCGGCCTCATGGGTAAACCTGTTGTCCTGGCCGGCCTTAGCCTCTGGCCGCCTAACCCCTTTGTAGACCTGTTGTCTCGGACCTGTCTTGGCTTACCTCCGCCCGGCTTGTGGGTAGACCTGGTGTCCTGGCCGGCCTTAGCCCCCGGCCGCCCAGCCCGTGGGTAGACCTGTTGTCCTGGCCGGCCTTAGCCTCCGGCCGACCGGTCCCTGGTAGACCGTTTGCCATTTCCGCACTCTGCCTTCAGGCACCGGGCCTGTGTGTAGAGCTGTTGTCCTCGGCCGGACTTCGGGCTCCAGGTGCCGGGACTGTGAGTAGACCTGTTGTCCCCAGGCGGCCTTGGTCTCCGGCCGCCCGGCCCGTAGGTAGACCTGTTTTCTCGGCCCCGTCTTCGCTTACCTCCACCCCGGCCCGTGGGTAGACCTTTTGTCCTGGCCGGCCTTGGCCTCCGGCCGCCTGGTCCGTGGGTAGACCTGTTGTCTCGGACCTGTCTTGGCTTTCCTCCGCCCGGCCCCTGGGTAGACCTGTCTCCTTGGCCGGCCTGAGCCTCCGGCCCAACGGCCCATTGGTAGACCTGTTGCCCTGGCCGGTCTCGGCCTCCAGGTGCTGGGGCCCAGGGTAGACCTGCAGCCCCCGGCGGGCCTCGGCCTCCAGGCGCAGGGACCGTGGGGAGACCTGTTGCCCATGCCAGCCTTAGCCTCTGGCCGGCCAGCCCGTGGGTAGACCTGCTGTGCCAGCCGGCCTTAGCCTCCGGCCGCCAGGCCCCTGGGTAGACCTTTTGCACTGGCCAGCTTCGGCCGCTAGGCGCCGGGCCGCTGGGTAGACCTGTTGTCCCTGGCTGGCCTCGGCCTCCGCCTGCCCGGCCCGTGTGTAGACCTGTCGTCTCGGGCCCGTCTTGGCTTACCTACGGCCCGGCCCGTGGGTAGACCTGTTGCCCTGGCCGGCCTAGGCCTCCGGCAACCCGGCCCGTTGGTAGACCTGCTGCCCTGGCTGGCCTCGGCCTTCAGGCGCTGGGCCCGTGGGTAGACTTGTTGTCCTGGCCGGACTCGGCCTCCAGGCGCCTGGACCCTTCGTAGACCTGTTGTCCCCGGCCGGACTCGGCCTCCAGGCATTGGGGCTCTGGGTAGACCAGTTGTCCCTGGCCGGCCTCAGCCTCCCGGCACCCTGCCTGTGGGTAGCCCCTGTTGTCCTGACCGGTCTCGGCCTCCGGCCGTCTGGCCCGTGTGTAGACCTGTTTTCTAGGCCTTGTCTTGGCTTTCCTCCGCCCGGCCCCAGGGGTAGACCTGTCTCCTGGGCCAGCCTTAGCCTCCCGGCCGACTGGCCCATGGGTAGACCTGTTGCACTGGCCGGTCTCGGCCTCCAGGCGCTGGGCCTGTGGGTAGAATAGTTGCCCTGGCCGACCTCGGCCGCCAGGCACCGGGCCCGTGGGTAGACAAGTTGCCCTGGCCGGCCTCGGCCTCCAGGCGCCGGGGCCCAGGGTAGACCTGCTGTCCCCGGCGGGCCTCGGCCTCCAGGCACAGGGACCGTGGGGAGACCTGTTGCCCATGCCAGCCTTAGCCTCTGGCCGACCGGCCTGTGGGTAGACCTGCTTGTGCTTGCCGGCCTTAGCTTCCGGCCGCCTGGCCCACTGGGTAGACCTGTGTCCCTAGCAGACTGCGGCCTCCAGGTGCCGGGGCCCCTGGGTACACCTGTTGTCCTGGCTGGCCTTGGCCTCTGGCCGCCCGGCCCATGGGTAGACCTGTTGTCTTGGCCCCATCTTGGCTTACCTCTGCCCGGCTCGTGGGTCGACCTGCTGTCCTGGGCCGGCCTTAGCCTCCGGCCGCCTGTCCCCTGAGTAGACCTGTTGCCCTGGACGGCCTTGGCCTTCAGGCGCCAGGCCTGTGGGTAGACCTGTTGCCCTGGCTGGCCTTAGCCTCCGGCCGACCGGCCCCTGGGTAGACCTGTTGCCCTGGCCGGCCTCGGCCGCCAGGCGCTGGGCCCGTGGGTAGGCCTGTTGTCCCTGGCCGGCCTCCGCCTCCAGGCGCCCGGCCCTGGGTAGACCTGTTACCTTGGCCGGCCTCGGCCTTCGGCCGCCTGGCCCATGGGTAGACCTGTTTTCTCGGCCCTGTTTGGCTTACCTCTGCCCGGCCCATGGGTAGATCTGTCGTCCTGGCAGGCCTTAGCCCCTGGCCGCCCGGCCCGTGGGTAGACCTGTTGTCCTGGCCAGCCTGAGCCCCCGGCCGCCAGGCCCGTGGGTAGACTTGTTGCACTGGCCAGCTTCGGCCGCTAGGCGCCGGGCCGCTGGGTAGACCTGTTGTCCCTGGCTGGCCTCGGCCTCCGCCTGCCCGGCCCGTGTGTAGACCTGTCGTCTCGGGCCCGTCTTGGCTTACCTACGCCCGGCCCGTGGGTAGACCTGTTGCCCTGGCCGGCCTAGGCCTCCGGCAACCCGGCCCGTTGGTAGACCTGCTGCCCTGGCTGGCCTCGGCCTTCAGGCGCTGGGCCCGTGGGTAGACTTGTTGTCCTGGCCGGACTCGGCCTCCAGGCGCCTGGACCCTTCGTAGACCTGTTGTCCCCGGCCGGACTCGGCCTCCAGGCATTGGGGCTCTGGGTAGACCAGTTGTCCCTGGCCGGCCTCAGCCTCCCGGCACCCTGCCTGTGGGTAGCCCTGTTGTCCTGACCGGTCTCGGCCTCCGGCCGTCTGGCCCGTGTGTAGACCTGTTTTCTAGGCCTTGTCTTGGCTTTCCTCGCCGGCCCCAGGGTAGACCTGTCTCCTGGGCAGCCTTAGCCTCCGGCCGACTGGCCCATGGGTAGACCTGTTGCACTGGCCGGTCTCGGCCTCCAGGCGCTGGGCCTGTGGGTAGAATAGTTGCCCTGGCCGACCTCGGCCGCCAGGCACCGGGCCCGTGGGTAGACAAGTTGCCCTGGCCGGCCTCGGCCTCCAGGCGCCGGGGCCCAGGGTAGACCTGCTGTCCCCGGCGGGCCTCGGCCTCCAGGCACAGGGACCGTGGGGAGACCTGTTGCCCATGCCAGCCTTAGCCTCTGGCCGACCGGCCTGTGGGTAGACCTGCTGTGCTTGCCGGCCTTAGCTTCCGGCCGCCTGGCCCACTGGGTAGACCTGTGTCCCTAGCAGACTGCGGCCTCCAGGTGCCGGGGCCCCTGGGTACACCTGTTGTCCTGGCTGGCCTTGGCCTCTGGCCGCCCGGCCCATGGGTAGACCTGTTGTCTTGGCCCCATCTTGGCTTACCTCTGCCCGGCTCGTGGGTCGACCTGCTGTCCTGGCCGGCCTTAGCCTCCGGCCGCCTGTCCCCTGAGTAGACCTGTTGCCCTGGACGGCCTTGGCCTTCAGGCGCCAGGCCTGTGGGTAGACCTGTTGCCCTGGCTGGCCTTAGCCTCCGGCCGACCGGCCCCTGGGTAGACCTGTTGCCCTGGCCGGCCTCGGCCGCCAGGCGCTGGGCCCGTGGGTAGGCCTGTTGTCCCTGGCCGGCCTCCGCCTCCAGGCGCCCGGCCCCTGGGTAGACCTGTTACCTTGGCCGGCCTCGGCCTTCGGCCGCCTGGCCCATGGGTAGACCTGTTTTCTCGGCCCTGTTTTGGCTTACCTCTGCCCGGCCCATGGGTAGATCTGTCGTCCTGGCAGGCCTTAGCCCCTGGCCGCCCGGCCCGTGGGTAGACCTGTTGTCCTGGCCAGCCTGAGCCCCCGGCCGCCAGGCCCGTGGGTAGACTTGTTGCACTGGCCGGCCTTAGCCTCCAGGCGCCGGGGCCCTGGGTAGACCTGTTGTCCCTGGCCGGCCTCAGCCTCCAGGCAGGGGGCACCAGGTAGACCTGTTGTCCTGACTGACCTCATCCTCTGGCCGCCCAGCCCGTGGGTAGACCTATTGTCTCGGCCCCGTCTTGGCTTACGTCCGCCTGGCTCCGTGGGTAGACCTGTTGTCCTGGCTGGCCTTAGCCTCCGGCCGCCCGGCCCCTGGGTAGACCTGTGTCCCTGGATGCTGTGGTCTCCAGGTGCCGTGTCCCTGGGTAGACCTGTTGTTTCGGCCTTGTCTTGGCTTACCTCCGCCCTGCCTGTGGTAGAACCTGTTGTCCTGGCAGGCCTTAGCCTCCAGCCGCCAGGCCCTGTGGGTCGACCTGTTGTCTTGGCCCCGTCTTCGCTTACCTCTGCTCGGCCTTGGTAGACCTGTTGCCATGGCCGTCCTTAGCCTCCGGCCGACCGGCCTCATGGGTAAACCTGTTGTCCTGGCCGCCTCAGCCTCTGGCTGCCTAACCCCGTTGTAGACCTGTTGTCTCGGACCTGTCTTGGCTTACCTCCACCCGGCCCGTGGGTAGACCTTTTGTCCTGGCCGGCCTTGGCCTCCGGCCGCCTGGTCCGTGGGTAGACCTGTTGTCTCGGACCTGTCTTGGCTTTCCTCCGCCCGGCCCCTGGGTAGACCTGTCTCCTTGGCCGGCCTGAGCCTCCGGCCCAACGGCCCATTGGTAGACCTGTTGCCCTGGCCGGTCTCGGCCTCCAGGTGCTGGGGCCCAGGGTAGACCTGCAGCCCCAGGCGGGCCTCGGCCTCCAGGCGCAGGGACCGTGGGGAGACCTGTTGCCCATGGCAGCCTTAGCCTCTGGCCGGCCAGCCCGTGGGTAGACCTGCTGTGCCAGCCGGCCTTAGCCTCCGGCCGCCAGGCCCCAGGGTAGACCTGTTGCACTGGCCAGCTTCGGCCGCTAGGCGCCGGGCCGCTGGGTAGACCTGTTGTCCCTGGCTGGCCTCGGCCTCCGCCTGCCCGGCCCGTGTGTAGACCTGTCGTCTCGGGCCGGTCTTGGCTTACCTACGCCCGGCCCGTGGGTAGACCTGTTGCCCTGGCCGGCCTAGGCCTCCGGCAACCCGGCCCGTTGGTAGACCTGCTGCCCTGGCTGGCCTCGGCCTTCAGGCGCTGGGCCCGTGGGTAGACCTGTTGTCCTGGCCGGATTCGGCCTCCAGGCGCCTGGACCCTTCGTAGACCTGTTGTCCCCGGCCGGACTCGGCCTCCAGGCACCGGGGCTCTGGGTAGACCTGTTGTCCCTGGCCGGCCCCAGCCTCCAGGCACCCTGCCTGTGGGTAGCCCTGTTGTCCTGACCGGTCTCGGCCTCCGGCCGACTGGCCCATGGGTAGACCTATTGCACTGGCCGGTCTCGGCCTCCAGGCACTGGGCCTGTGGGTAGAATAGTTGCCCTGGCCGACCTCGGCCGCCAGGCACCGGGCCCGTGGGTAGACAAGTTGCCCTGGCCGGCCTCGGCCTCCAGGCGCCGGGGCCCAGGGTAGACCTGCTGTCCCCGGCGGGCCTCGGCCTCCAGGCGCAGGGACCGTGGGTAGACCTGTTGCCCATGCCAGCCTTAGCCTCTGGCCGACCGGCATGTGGGTAGACCTGCTGTGCTGGCCGGCCTTAGCTTCCGGCCGCCTGGCCCACTGGGTAGACCTGTGTCCCTGGCAGACTGCGGCCTCCAGGTGCCGGGGCCCTGGGTAGACCTGTTTTCTCGGCCCTGTCTTCGCTTACTTCCGCCTGGCTCGTGGGTCGACCTGTTGTCCTGGACGGCCTTAGCCTCCGGCTGCCCGGTTCCGTGGGTAGACCTGTTGCCCTGGCCAGCCTCGGCCTTCAGGCGCTGTGCCCCTGGGTAGACCTGTTGTCCTGGGCCGGATTCGGCCTCCAGGCGCCTGGACCCTTCGTTGACCTGTTTTCCCCGGCGGGCCTCGGCCTTCAGGCGCCGGGGACCGTGGGGAGACTTGTTGCCCATGCCGGCCTTAGACTCTGGCCGACCGGCCTGTGGGTAGACCTGCTGTGCTGGCCGGCCTTAGCTTCCGCCGCCCGGCCCCTGGGGCTTAGGCCGGCCAGGACACCAGGTCTACCCATGGGCTGGGCCGCCGGAGGCTAAGGCCAGCAAGGGCAACCTGTCTACCCAGAGACCGGGCGCCTGGAGGCCGAGTCCGGCCAGGGCCACAGGTCTACCCAGGGACCGGGCAACCGGAGGCTAGGGCTGGCCAGGACAACAGGTCTACCCACAAGCCAGGCAGGCGGAGGCCGAGGCCGGCCAGGCCAACAGGTCTACCATTGGGCCTGTCGGCCGCAGGCCGAGGCCGGCCAGGGCAGCAGGTCTACCCGCGGGGCCAGTCGTAGGTAAGCCAAGACGGGGCCGAGACGACAGGTCTACCACCAAGCCGGGGCAGGCGGAGGCCAAGGCCAGCCAGGGACAACAGGTCTACCCTGGGCCCCGGCGCCTGGCAGCCGAGGCCAGACAGGGAGACAGGTCTACCAAGGGACCGGGCGGAGGTAAGCTAAGACGGGGCCCAGATAACAGGTCTACGCAGGACCATTGCGTCTGGAGTCCGAGGCCATCCAGGGCAACAGGTCTATCCACGAACTGGGCGCCTGGAGGCTGAGGCCTTTCAGGAAAACAGGTCTACCCGGAGGCCGGGCGCCTGGAGGCTAAGACCGGCCAGGGCAAAAGGTGTACCCACGGGCCGGGTGGCCGGAGGCTAAGGCCGGCAAGGGCAACATGTCTACATGTCTAGGAGTTGCCCGATGGGGAGTTGACAAACTCACAGACACCTACAGAGCGCCCCCCGGGGCAATCACACTCTATATGGACTGGGCACGCCAGAAATGGGGCTGGGACCCCCAGACATCCCTCCCCATAAACCTGACCACCCCAGAAATAGGCTGGAACCCCCAGAGGCCTACCGATGGACTGGGCACTCCAGAAATGAGGCTGGGACTCCCACACACCCCTTCCCGATGAACCTAAATTCCCCAGAAATGGGGCTGGGACCACCAGAGACCCCTCCCCATGGGCTTAGGACCACCAGAAATAGGACATGGAGATCCAGAGACCACTCGCGATGGGCCTGGGATCCCCAGACTGGGGCTAGGAGCCCCGCACATGAGCCACGCCAACTTGCTGCCGTGCCCCACCCTCAGCGTCGAACTAAGCAATCAGCGCCTGGAACAATCAGCGCGGGAATGCCATTCAAATCGACCAATCATATCGCTCTCTCATTCTTGCTCAACTCCTTCATTGTGACATCACAAGCGGCCATGATGCTCAGCCCATCCCCACTATGATGTCGCTGCGCTCCCATTGGCTGTTGACCAGAGGGCGTGGCTTGCCTGGACTATAAAAGGCATGTGCCGGGGCACAGGGCTCAGTGCGGGCCCAGCGATGGGAGCGGTGGCGGAGCACCATGAGCGCCCGGGAGCCGCCATCGGCTGCGGAGGGTGGCCAGCGGCGGGGACTGCCCTAAGGTGAGGAGGGAGGACACCGACAGAACATGCCCCAGGGCAACGAGCACCGGGAGCGGTGGAGCATCGCTCCTGAGCGAGGAGGATGGTGCTGGGAGCATTCCTGGTTCGTGAGTAAACCTGTTGTCCCTGGTAGGCCTCGGCCTCCGGGTGCCGGGGCCCTGGGGAGACCTGTTGTCTCGGCCCTGTCTTGGCTTACCTCTGGCCGGCCCCTGGGTAGACCTGCTGTCCTGGCCGGCCTTAGCCTCCGGCCGCCTAGCCCCTGGGTAGACCTGTTGAAATGGCCGGCCTCATCCTCCAGGCGCCCGACCCCTGGGTAGACCTGGTTTCCTGGCCATCCTCAGCCTCCGGCCGCCCGGCCAATGGGTAGACCTGTTGTCTCGGCCTTGTCTTGGCTTACGTCTGCCTGGCCTGTGGGTAGACCTCTCTCCCTGGCCAGACTCGGCCTTCAGGCACTAGGATCTTGGGTAGACCTGTGGCCCTGGCCGGCCTCGGCCTCCAGGCACCGGGCCCCTGGGTACACCTGTTGTCCTGGCTGGCCTTGGCCTCTGGCCGCCCGGCCCATGGGTAGACCTGTTGTCTTGGCCCCGTCTTGGCTTACCTCTGCCCAGCTCGTGGGTCGACCTGCTGTCCTGGCCGGCCTTAGCCTCCGGCCGCCTGTCCCCTGAGTAGACCTGTTGCCCTGGACGGCCTTGGCCTTCAGGCGCCAGGCCTGTGGGGAGACCTGCTGTCCTGGCTGGCCTTAGCCTCCGGCCGCCTGTCCCCTGGGTAGACCTGTTGTCCTGGCAGGCCTTAGCCTCCAGCCGCCAGGCCCTGTGGGTCGACCTGTTGTCTTGGCCCCGTCTTCGCTTACCTCTGCTCGGCCCTTGGGTAGACCTGTTGCCATGGCCGTCCTTAGCCTCCGGCCGACCGGCCTCATGGGTAAACCTGTTGTCCTGGCCGGCCTCAGCCTCTGGCTGCCTAACCCCGTTGTAGACCTGTTGTCTCGGACCTGTCTTGGCTTACCTCCGCCCGGCTTGTGGGTAGACCTGGTGTCCTGGCCGGCCTTAGCCCCCGGCCGCCCAGCCCGTGGGTAGACCTGTTGTCCTGGCCGGCCTTAGCCTCCGGCCGACCGGTCGCTGGGTAGACCGTTTGCCATTTCCGCACTCTGCCTTCAGGCACCGGGCCTGTGTGTAGAGCTGTTGTCCTCGGCCGGACTCGGGCTCCAGGTGCCAGGACTGTGAGTAGACCTGTTGTCCCCAGGCGGCCTTGGTCTCCGGCCGCCCGGCCCGTAGGTAGACCTGTTTTCTCGGCCCCGTCTTCGCTTACCTCCACCCGGCCCATGGGTAGACCTTTTGTCCTGGCCGGCCTTGGCCTCCGGCCGCCTGGTCCGTGGGTAGACCTGTTGTCTCGGACCTGTCTTGGCTTTCCTCTGCCCGGCCCCTGGGTAGACCTGTCTCCTTGGCCGGCCTGAGCCTCCGGCCCAACGGCCCATTGGTAGACCTGTTGCCCTGGCCGGTCTCGGCCTCCAGGTGCTGGGGCCCAGGGTAGACCTGCTGTCCCCTGCAGGCCTCGGCCTCCAGGCGCAGGGACCGTGGGGAGACCTGTTGCCCATGCCAGCCTTAGCCTCTGGTCGGCCAGCCCGTGGGTAGACCTGCTGTGCCAGCCGGCCTTAGCCTCTGGCCGCCAGGCCCCTGGGTAGACCTGTTGCACTGGCCAGCTTCGGCCGCTAGGCGCCGGGCCGCTGGGTAGACCTGTTGTCCCTGGCTGGCCTCGGCCTCCGCCTGCCCGGCCCGTGTGTAGACCTGTCGTCTCGGGCCCGTCTTGGCTTACCTACGCCCGGCCCGTGGGTAGACCTGTTGCCCTGGCCGGCCTAGGCCTCCGGCAACCCGGCCCGTTGGTAGACCTGCTGCCCTGGCTGGCCTCGGCCTTCAGGCGCTGTGCCCCTGGGTAGACCTGTTGTCCTGGCCGGATTCGGCCTCCAGGCGCCTGGACCCTTCGTAGACCTGTTGTCCCCGGCCGGACTCGGCCTCCAGGCACCGGGGCTCTGGGTAGACCTGTTGTCCCTGGCCGGCCCCAGCCTCCAGGCACCCTGCCTGTGGGTAGCCCTGTTGTCCTGACCGGTCTCGGCCTCCGGCCGACTGGCCCATGGGTAGACCTATTGCACTGGCCGGTCTCGGCCTCCAGGCACTGGGCCTGTGGGTAGAATAGTTGCCCTGGCCGACCTCGGCCGCCAGGCACCGGGCCCGTGGGTAGACAAGTTGCCCTGGCCGGCCTCGGCCTCCAGGCGCCGGGGCCCAGGGTAGACCTGCTGTCCCCGGCGGGCCTCGGCCTCCAGGCGCAGGGACCGTGGGTAGACCTGTTGCCCATGCCAGCCTTAGCCTCTGGCCGACCGGCATGTGGGTAGACCTGCTGTGCTGGCCGGCCTTAGCTTCCGGCCGCCTGGCCCACTGGGTAGACCTGTGTCCCTGGCAGACTGCGGCCTCCAGGTGCCGGGGCCCTGGGTAGACCTGTTTTCTCGGCCCTGTCTTCGCTTACTTCCGCCTGGCTCGTGGGTCGACCTGTTGTCCTGGACGGCCTTAGCCTCCGGCTGCCCGGTTCCGTGGGTAGACCTGTTGCCCTGGCCAGCCTCGGCCTTCAGGCGCTGTGCCCCTGGGTAGACCTGTTGTCCTGGCCGGATTCGGCCTCCAGGCGCCTGGACCCTTCGTTGACCTGTTGTCCCCAGCGGGCCTCGGCCTCCAGGCGCCGGGACCGTGGGGAGACTTGTTGCCCATGCCGGCCTTAGACTCTGGCCGACCGGCCTGTGGGTAGACCTGCTGTGCTGGCCGGCCTTAGCTTCCGGCCGCCCGGCCCCTGGGGCTTAGGCCGGCCAGGACACCAGGTCTACCCATGGGCTGGGCCGCCGGAGGCTAAGGCCAGCAAGGGCAACCTGTCTACCCAGAGACCGGGCGCCTGGAGGCCGAGTCCGGCCAGGGCCACAGGTCTACCCAGGGACCGGGCAACCGGAGGCTAGGGCCGGCCAGGACAACAGGTCTACCCACAAGCCAGGCAGGCAGAGGCCGAGGCCGGCCAGGCCAACAGGTCTACCATTGGGCCTGTCGGCCGCAGGCCGAGGCCGGCCAGGGCAGCAGGTCTACCCGCGGGCCAGTCGTAGGTAAGCCAAGACGGGGCCGAGACGACAGGTCTACCACCAAGCCGGGCAGGCGGAGGCCAAGGCCAGCCAGGGACAACAGGTCTACCCAGCGGCCCGGCGCCTAGCGGCCGAGGCCGACCAGGGCAACAGGTCTACCAACGGAGCTGGGCGGCCGGAGGACAAGGCCGACCAGGACAACAGGTCTACCCACGGGCCGGGTGGCCGGAGGCTAAGGCCGGCAAGGACAACATGTCTGACCACGGGCCGGTCATAGGTAAGCCAAGACGAGGCCGAGATGACAGGTCTACCCACAAGCCGGGCAGGCGGAGGCCGAGGCCGGACGGGGACAACAGGTCTACCCTGGGCCCCGGCGCCTGGCAGCCGAGGCCAGACAGGGAGACAGGTCTACCAAGGGACCGGGCGGAGGTAAGCTAAGACGGGGCCCAGATAACAGGTCTACGCAGGACCTTTGCGTCTGGAGTCCGAGGCCATCCAGGGCAACAGGTCTATCCACGAACTGGGCGCCTGGAGGCTGAGGCCTTTCAGGAAAACAGGTCTACCCGGAGGCCGGGCGCCTGGAGGCTAAGACCGGCCAGGGCAAAAGGTCTACCCACGGGCCGGGTGGCCGGAGGCTAAGGCCGGCAAGGGCAACATGTCTACATGTCTAGGAGTTGCCCGATGGGGAGTTGACAAACTCACAGACACCTACAGAGCGCCCCCCGGGGCAATCACACTCTATATGGACTGGGCACGCCAGAAATGGGGCTGGACCCCCAGACATCCCTCCCCATAAACCTGACCACCCCAGAAATAGGCTGGAACCCCAGAGGCCTACCGATGGACTGGGCACTCCAGAAATGAGGCTGGGACTCCCACACACCCCTTCCCGATGAACCTAAATTCCCCAGAAATGGGGCTGGGACCACCAGAGACCCCTCCCCATGGGCTTAGGACCACCAGAAATAGGACATGGAGATCCAGAGACCACTCGCGATGGGCCTGGGATCCCCAGACTGGGGCTAGGAGCCCCGCACATGAGCCACGCCAACTTGCTGCCGTGCCCCACCCTCAGCGTCGAACTAAGCAATCAGCGCCTGGAACAATCAGCGCGGGAATGCCATTCAAATCGACCAATCATATCGCTCTCTCATTCTTGCTCAACTCCTTCATTGTGACATCACAAGCGGCCATGATGCTCAGCCCATCCCCACTATGATGTCGCTGCGCTCCCATTGGCTGTTGACCAGAGGGCGTGGCTTGCCTGGACTATAAAAGGCATGTGCCGGGGCACAGGGCTCAGTGCGGGCCCAGCGATGGGAGCGGTGGCGGAGCACCATGAGCGCCCGGGAGCCGCCATCGGCTGCGGAGGGTGGCCAGCGGCGGGGACTGCCCTAAGGTGAGGAGGGAGGACACCGACAGAACATGCCCCAGGGCAACGAGCACCGGGAGCGGTGGAGCATCGCTCCTGAGCGAGGAGGATGGTGCTGGGAGCATTCCTGGTTCGTGAGTAAACCTGTTGTCCCTGGTAGGCCTCGGCCTCCGGGTGCCGGGGCCCTGGGGAGACCTGTTGTCTCGGCCCTGTCTTGGCTTACCTCTGGCCGGCCCCTGGGTAGACCTGCTGTCCTGGCCGGCCTTAGCCTCCGGCCGCCTAGCCCCTGGGTAGACCTGTTGAAATGGCCGGCCTCATCCTCCAGGCGCCCGACCCCTGGGTAGACCTGGTTTCCTGGCCATCCTCAGCCTCCGGCCGCCCGGCCAATGGGTAGACCTGTTGTCTCGGCCTTGTCTTGGCTTACGTCTGCCTGGCCTGTGGGTAGACCTCTCTCCCTGGCCAGACTCGGCCTTCAGGCACTAGGATCTTGGGTAGACCTGTGGCCCTGGCCGGCCTCGGCCTCCAGGCACCGGGCCCCTGGGTACACCTGTTGTCCTGGCTGGCCTTGGCCTCTGGCCGCCCGGCCCATGGGTAGACCTGTTGTCTTGGCCCCGTCTTGGCTTACCTCTGCCCAGCTCGTGGGTCGACCTGCTGTCCTGCCGGCCTTAGCCTCCGGCCGCCTGTCCCCTGAGTAGACCTGTTGCCCTGGACGGCCTTGGCCTTCAGGCGCCAGGCCTGTGGGGAGACCTGCTGTCCTGGCTGGCCTTAGCCTCCGGCCGCCTGTCCCCTGGGTAGACCTGTTGTCCTGGCAGGCCTTAGCCTCCAGCCGCCAGGCCCTGTGGGTCGACCTGTTGTCTTGGCCCCGTCTTCGCTTACCTCTGCTCGGCCCTTGGGTAGACCTGTTGCCATGGCCGTCCTTAGCCTCCGGCCGACCGGCCTCATGGGTAAACCTGTTGTCCTGGCCGGCCTCAGCCTCTGGCTGCCTAACCCCGTTGTAGACCTGTTGTCTCGGACCTGTCTTGGCTTACCTCCGCCCGGCTTGTGGGTAGACCTGGTGTCCTGGCCGGCCTTAGCCCCCGGCCGCCCAGCCCGTGGGTAGACCTGTTGTCCTGGCCGGCCTTAGCCTCCGGCCGACCGGTCGCTGGGTAGACCGTTTGCCATTTCCGCACTCTGCCTTCAGGCACCGGGCCTGTGTGTAGAGCTGTTGTCCTCGGCCGGACTCGGGCTCCAGGTGCCAGGACTGTGAGTAGACCTGTTGTCCCCAGGCGGCCTTGGTCTCCGGCCGCCCGGCCCGTAGGTAGACCTGTTTTCTCGGCCCCGTCTTCGCTTACCTCCACCCGGCCCATGGGTAGACCTTTTGTCCTGGCCGGCCTTGGCCTCCGGCCGCCTGGTCCGTGGGTAGACCTGTTGTCTCGGACCTGTCTTGGCTTTCCTCTGCCCGGCCCCTGGGTAGACCTGTCTCCTTGGCCGGCCTGAGCCTCCGGCCCAACGGCCCATTGGTAGACCTGTTGCCCTGGCCGGTCTCGGCCTCCAGGTGCTGGGGCCCAGGGTAGACCTGCTGTCCCCTGCAGCCTCGGCCTCCAGGCGCAGGGACCGTGGGGAGACCTGTTGCCCATGCCAGCCTTAGCCTCTGGTCGGCCAGCCCGTGGGTAGACCTGCTGTGCCAGCCGGCCTTAGCCTCTGGCCGCCAGGCCCCTGGGTAGACCTGTTGCACTGGCCAGCTTCGGCCGCTAGGCGCCGGGCCGCTGGGTAGACCTGTTGTCCCTGGCTGGCCTCGGCCTCCGCCTGCCCGGCCCGTGTGTAGACCTGTCGTCTCGGGCCCGTCTTGGCTTACCTACGCCCGGCCCGTGGGTAGACCTGTTGCCCTGGCCGGCCTAGGCCTCCGGCAACCCGGCCCGTTGGTAGACCTGCTGCCCTGGCTGGCCTCGGCCTTCAGGCGCTGGGCCCGTGGGTAGACCTGTTGTCCTGGCCGGATTCGGCCTCCAGGCGCCTGGACCCTTCGTAGACCTGTTGTCCCCGGCCGGACTCGGCCTCCAGGCACCGGGGCTCTGGGTAGACCTGTTGTCCCTGGCCGGCCCCAGCCTCCAGGCACCCTGCCTGTGGGTAGCCCTGTTGTCCTGACCGGTCTCGGCCTCCGGCCGACTGGCCCATGGGTAGACCTATTGCACTGGCCGGTCTCGGCCTCCAGGCACTGGGCCTGTGGGTAGAATAGTTGCCCTGGCCGACCTCGGCCGCCAGGCACCGGGCCCGTGGGTAGACAAGTTGCCCTGGCCGGCCTCGGCCTCCAGGCGCCGGGGCCCAGGGTAGACCTGCTGTCCCCGGCGGGCCTCGGCCTCCAGGCGCAGGGACCGTGGGTAGACCTGTTGCCCATGCCAGCCTTAGCCTCTGGCCGACCGGCATGTGGGTAGACCTGCTGTGCTGGCCGGCCTTAGCTTCCGGCCGCCTGGCCCACTGGGTAGACCTGTGTCCCTAGCAGACTGCGGCCTCCAGGTGCCGGGGCCCTGGGTAGACCTGTTTTCTCGGCCCTGTCTTCGCTTACTTCCGCCTGGCTCGTGGGTCGACCTGTTGTCCTGGACGGCCTTAGCCTCCGGCTGCCCGGTTCCGTGGGTAGACCTGTTGCCCTGGCCAGCCTCGGCCTTCAGGCGCTGTGCCCCTGGGTAGACCTGTTGTCCTGGCCGGATTCGGCCTCCAGGCGCCTGGACCCTTCGTTGACCTGTTGTCCCAGCGGGCCTCGGCCTCCAGGCGCCGGGACCGTGGGGAGACTTGTTGCCCATGCCGGCCTTAGACTCTGGCCGACCGGCCTGTGGGTAGACCTGCTGTGCTGGCCGGCCTTAGCTTCCGGCCGCCCGGCCCCTGGGGCTTAGGCCGGCCAGGACACCAGGTCTACCCATGGGCTGGGCCGCCGGAGGCTAAGGCCAGCAAGGGCAACCTGTCTACCCAGAGACCGGGCGCCTGGAGGCCGAGTCCGGCCAGGGCCACAGGTCTACCCAGGGACCGGGCAACCGGAGGCTAGGGCCGGCCAGGACAACAGGTCTACCCACAAGCCAGGCAGGCAGAGGCCGAGGCCGGCCAGGCCAACAGGTCTACCATTGGGCCTGTCGGCCGCAGGCCGAGGCCGGCCAGGGCAGCAGGTCTACCCGCGGGCCAGTCGTAGGTAAGCCAAGACGGGGCCGAGACGACAGGTCTACCACCAAGCCGGGCAGGCGGAGGCCAAGGCCAGCCAGGGACAACAGGTCTACCCAGCGGCCCGGCGCCTAGCGGCCGAGGCCGACCAGGGCAACAGGTCTACCAACGGAGCTGGGCGGCCGGAGGACAAGGCCGACCAGGACAACAGGTCTACCCACGGGCCGGGTGGCCGGAGGCTAAGGCCGGCAAGGACAACATGTCTGACCACGGGCCGGTCATAGGTAAGCCAAGACGAGGCCGAGATGACAGGTCTACCCACAAGCCGGGCAGGCGGAGGCCGAGGCCGGACGGGGACAACAGGTCTACCCTGGGCCCCGGCGCCTGGCAGCCGAGGCCAGACAGGGAGACAGGTCTACCAAGGGACCGGGCGGAGGTAAGCTAAGACGGGGCCCAGATAACAGGTCTACGCAGGACCTTTGCGTCTGGAGTCCGAGGCCATCCAGGGCAACAGGTCTATCCACGAACTGGGCGCCTGGAGGCTGAGGCCTTTCAGGAAAACAGGTCTACCCGGAGGCCGGGCGCCTGGAGGCTAAGACCGGCCAGGGCAAAAGGTCTACCCACGGGCCGGGTGGCCGGAGGCTAAGGCCGGCAAGGGCAACATGTCTACATGTCTAGGAGTTGCCCGATGGGGAGTTGACAAACTCACAGACACCTACAGAGCGCCCCCCGGGGCAATCACACTCTATATGGACTGGGCACGCCAGAAATGGGGCTGGGACCCCCAGACATCCCTCCCCATAAACCTGACCACCCCAGAAATAGGCTGGAACCCCCAGAGGCCTACCGATGGACTGGGCACTCCAGAAATGAGGCTGGGACTCCCACACACCCCTTCCCGATGAACCTAAATTCCCCAGAAATGGGGCTGGGACCACCAGAGACCCCTCCCCATGGGCTTAGGACCACCAGAAATAGGACATGGAGATCCAGAGACCACTCGCGATGGGCCTGGGATCCCAGACTGGGGCTAGGAGCCCCGCACATGAGCCACGCCAACTTGCTGCCGTGCCCCACCCTCAGCGTCGAACTAAGCAATCAGCGCCTGGAACAATCAGCGCGGGAATGCCATTCAAATCGACCAATCATATCGCTCTCTCATTCTTGCTCAACTCCTTCATTGTGACATCACAAGCGGCCATGATGCTCAGCCCATCCCCACTATGATGTCGCTGCGCTCCCATTGGCTGTTGACCAGAGGGCGTGGCTTGCCTGGACTATAAAAGGCATGTGCCGGGGCACAGGGCTCAGTGCGGGCCCAGCGATGGGAGCGGTGGCGGAGCACCATGAGCGCCCGGGAGCCGCCATCGGCTGCGGAGGGTGGCCAGCGGCGGGGACTGCCCTAAGGTGAGGAGGGAGGACACCGACAGAACATGCCCCAGGGCAACGAGCACCGGGAGCGGTGGAGCATCGCTCCTGAGCGAGGAGGATGGTGCTGGGAGCATTCCTGGTTCGTGAGTAAACCTGTTGTCCCTGGTAGGCCTCGGCCTCCGGGTGCCGGGGCCCTGGGGAGACCTGTTGTCTCGGCCCTGTCTTGGCTTACCTCTGGCCGGCCCCTGGGTAGACCTGCTGTCCTGGCCGGCCTTAGCCTCCGGCCGCCTAGCCCCTGGGTAGACCTGTTGAAATGGCCGGCCTCATCCTCCAGGCGCCCGACCCCTGGGTAGACCTGGTTTCCTGGCCATCCTCAGCCTCCGGCCGCCCGGCCAATGGGTAGACCTGTTGTCTCGGCCTTGTCTTGGCTTACGTCTGCCTGGCCTGTGGGTAGACCTCTCTCCCTGGCCAGACTCGGCCTTCAGGCACTAGGATCTTGGGTAGACCTGTGGCCCTGGCCGGCCTCGGCCTCCAGGCACCGGGCCCCTGGGTACACCTGTTGTCCTGGCTGGCCTTGGCCTCTGGCCGCCCGGCCCATGGGTAGACCTGTTGTCTTGGCCCCGTCTTGGCTTACCTCTGCCCAGCTCGTGGGTCGACCTGCTGTCCTGGCCGGCCTTAGCCTCCGGCCGCCTGTCCCCTGAGTAGACCTGTTGCCCTGGACGGCCTTGGCCTTCAGGCGCCAGGCCTGTGGGGAGACCTGCTGTCCTGGCTGGCCTTAGCCTCCGGCCGCCTGTCCCCTGGGTAGACCTGTTGTCCTGGCAGGCCTTAGCCTCCAGCCGCCAGGCCCTGTGGGTCGACCTGTTGTCTTGGCCCCGTCTTCGCTTACCTCTGCTCGGCCCTTGGGTAGACCTGTTGCCATGGCCGTCCTTAGCCTCCGGCCGACCGGCCTCATGGGTAAACCTGTTGTCCTGGCCGGCCTCAGCCTCTGGCTGCCTAACCCCGTTGTAGACCTGTTGTCTCGGACCTGTCTTGGCTTACCTCCGCCCGGCTTGTGGGTAGACCTGGTGTCCTGGCCGGCCTTAGCCCCCGGCCGCCCAGCCCGTGGGTAGACCTGTTGTCCTGGCCGGCCTTAGCCTCCGGCCGACCGGATCGCTGGGTAGACCGTTTGCCATTTCCGCACTCTGCCTTCAGGCACCGGGCCTGTGTGTAGAGCTGTTGTCCTCGGCCGGACTCGGGCTCCAGGTGCCAGGACTGTGAGTAGACCTGTTGTCCCCAGGCGGCCTTGGTCTCCGGCCGCCCGGCCCGTAGGTAGACCTGTTTTCTCGGCCCCGTCTTCGCTTACCTCCACCCGGCCCATGGGTAGACCTTTTGTCCTGGCCGGCCTTGGCCTCCGGCCGCCTGGTCCGTGGGTAGACCTGTTGTCTCGGACCTGTCTTGGCTTTCCTCTGCCCGGCCCCTGGGTAGACCTGTCTCCTTGGCCGGCCTGAGCCTCCGGCCCAACGGCCCATTGGTAGACCTGTTGCCCTGGCCGGTCTCGGCCTCCAGGTGCTGGGGCCCAGGGTAGACCTGCTGTCCCCTGCAGGCCTCGGCCTCCAGGCGCAGGGACCGTGGGGAGACCTGTTGCCCATGCCAGCCTTAGCCTCTGGTCGGCCAGCCCGTGGGTAGACCTGCTGTGCCAGCCGGCCTTAGCCTCTGGCCGCCAGGCCCCTGGGTAGACCTGTTGCACTGGCCAGCTTCGGCCGCTAGGCGCCGGGCCGCTGGGTAGACCTGTTGTCCCTGGCTGGCCTCGGCCTCCGCCTGCCCGGCCCGTGTGTAGACCTGTCGTCTCGGGCCCGTCTTGGCTTACCTACGCCCGGCCCGTGGGTAGACCTGTTGCCCTGGCCGGCCTAGGCCTCCGGCAACCCGGCCCGTTGGTAGACCTGCTGCCCTGGCTGGCCTCGGCCTTCAGGCGCTGGGCCCGTGGGTAGACCTGTTGTCCTGGCCGGATTCGGCCTCCAGGCGCCTGGACCCTTCGTAGACCTGTTGTCCCCGGCCGGACTCGGCCTCCAGGCACCGGGGCTCTGGGTAGACCTGTTGTCCCTGGCCGGCCCCAGCCTCCAGGCACCCTGCCTGTGGGTAGCCCTGTTGTCCTGACCGGTCTCGGCCTCCGGCCGACTGGCCCATGGGTAGACCTATTGCACTGGCCGGTCTCGGCCTCCAGGCACTGGGCCTGTGGGTAGAATAGTTGCCCTGGCCGACCTCGGCCGCCAGGCACCGGGCCCGTGGGTAGACAAGTTGCCCTGGCCGGCCTCGGCCTCCAGGCGCCGGGGCCCAGGGTAGACCTGCTGTCCCCGGCGGGCCTCGGCCTCCAGGCGCAGGGACCGTGGGTAGACCTGTTGCCCATGCCAGCCTTAGCCTCTGGCCGACCGGCATGTGGGTAGACCTGCTGTGCTGGCCGGCCTTAGCTTCCGGCCGCCTGGCCCACTGGGTAGACCTGTGTCCCTAGCAGACTGCGGCCTCCAGGTGCCGGGGCCCTGGGTAGACCTGTTTTCTCGGCCCTGTCTTCGCTTACTTCCGCCTGGCTCGTGGGTCGACCTGTTGTCCTGGACGGCCTTAGCCTCCGGCTGCCCGGTTCCGTGGGTAGACCTGTTGCCCTGGCCAGCCTCGGCCTTCAGGCGCTGTGCCCCTGGGTAGACCTGTTGTCCTGGCCGGATTCGGCCTCCAGGCGCCTGGACCCTTCGTTGACCTGTTGTCCCCAGCGGGCCTCGGCCTCCAGGCGCCGGGACCGTGGGGAGACTTGTTGCCCATGCCGGCCTTAGACTCTGGCCGACCGGCCTGTGGGTAGACCTGCTGTGCTGGCCGGCCTTAGCTTCCGGCCGCCCGGCCCCTGGGGCTTAGGCCGGCCAGGACACCAGGTCTACCCATGGGCTGGGCCGCCGGAGGCTAAGGCCAGCAAGGGCAACCTGTCTACCCAGAGACCGGGCGCCTGGAGGCCGAGTCCGGCCAGGGCCACAGGTCTACCCAGGGACCGGGCAACCGGAGGCTAGGGCCGGCCAGGACAACAGGTCTACCCACAAGCCAGGCAGGCAGAGGCCGAGGCCGGCCAGGCCAACAGGTCTACCATTGGGCCTGTCGGCCGCAGGCCGAGGCCGGCCAGGGCAGCAGGTCTACCCGCGGGCCAGTCGTAGGTAAGCCAAGACGGGGCCGAGACGACAGGTCTACCACCAAGCCGGGCAGGCGGAGGCCAAGGCCAGCCAGGGACAACAGGTCTACCCAGCGGCCCGGCGCCTAGCGGCCGAGGCCGACCAGGGCAACAGGTCTACCAACGGAGCTGGGCGGCCGGAGGACAAGGCCGACCAGGACAACAGGTCTACCCACGGGCCGGGTGGCCGGAGGCTAAGGCCGGCAAGGAGAACATGTCTGACCACGGGCCGGTCATAGGTAAGCCAAGACGAGGCCGAGATGACAGGTCTACCCACAAGCCGGGCAGGCGGAGGCCGAGGCCGGACGGGGACAACAGGTCTACCCTGGGCCCCGGCGCCTGGCAGCCGAGGCCAGACAGGGAGACAGGTCTACCAAGGGACCGGGCGGAGGTAAGCTAAGACGGGGCCCAGATAACAGGTCTACGCAGGACCTTTGCGTCTGGAGTCCGAGGCCATCCAGGGCAACAGGTCTATCCACGAACTGGGCGCCTGGAGGCTGAGGCCTTTCAGGAAAACAGGTCTACCCGGAGGCCGGGCGCCTGGAGGCTAAGACCGGCCAGGGCAAAAGGTCTACCCACGGGCCGGGTGGCCGGAGGCTAAGGCCGGCAAGGGCAACATGTCTACATGTCTAGGAGTTGCCCGATGGGGAGTTGACAAACTCACAGACACCTACAGAGCGCCCCCCGGGGCAATCACACTCTATATGGACTGGGCACGCCAGAAATGGGGCTGGGACCCCCAGACATCCCTCCCCATAAACCTGACCACCCCAGAAATAGGCTGGAACCCCCAGAGGCCTACCGATGGACTGGGCACTCCAGAAATGAGGCTGGGACTCCCACACACCCCTTCCCGATGAACCTAAATTCCCCAGAAATGGGGCTGGGACCACCAGAGACCCCTCCCCATGGGCTTAGGACCACCAGAAATAGGACATGGAGATCCAGAGACCACTCGCGATGGGCCTGGGATCCCCAGACTGGGGCTAGGAGCCCCGCACATGAGCCACGCCAACTTGCTGCCGTGCCCCACCCTCAGCGTCGAACTAAGCAATCAGCGCCTGGAACAATCAGCGCGGGAATGCCATTCAAATCGACCAATCATATCGCTCTCTCATTCTTGCTCAACTCCTTCATTGTGACATCACAAGCGGCCATGATGCTCAGCCCATCCCCACTATGATGTCGCTGCGCTCCCATTGGCTGTTGACCAGAGGGCGTGGCTTGCCTGGACTATAAAAGGCATGTGCCGGGGCACAGGGCTCAGTGCGGGCCCAGCGATGGGAGCGGTGGCGGAGCACCATGAGCGCCCGGGAGCCGCCATCGGCTGCGGAGGGTGGCCAGCGGCGGGGACTGCCCTAAGGTGAGGAGGGAGGACACCGACAGAACATGCCCCAGGGCAACGAGCACCGGGAGCGGTGGAGCATCGCTCCTGAGCGAGGAGGATGGTGCTGGGAGCATTCCTGGTTCGTGAGTAAACCTGTTGTCCCTGGTAGGCCTCGGCCTCCGGGTGCCGGGGCCCTGGGGAGACCTGTTGTCTCGGCCCTGTCTTGGCTTACCTCTGGCCGGCCCCTGGGTAGACCTGCTGTCCTGGCCGGCCTTAGCCTCCGGCCGCCTAGCCCCTGGGTAGACCTGTTGAAATGGCCGGCCTCATCCTCCAGGCGCCCGACCCCTGGGTAGACCTGGTTTCCTGGCCATCCTCAGCCTCCGGCCGCCCGGCCAATGGGTAGACCTGTTGTCTCGGCCTTGTCTTGGCTTACGTCTGCCTGGCCTGTGGGTAGACCTCTCTCCCTGGCCAGACTCGGCCTTCAGGCACTAGGATCTTGGGTAGACCTGTGGCCCTGGCCGGCCTCGGCCTCCAGGCACCGGGCCCCTGGGTACACCTGTTGTCCTGGCTGGCCTTGGCCTCTGGCCGCCCGGCCCATGGGTAGACCTGTTGTCTTGGCCCCGTCTTGGCTTACCTCTGCCCAGCTCGTGGGTCGACCTGCTGTCCTGGCCGGCCTTAGCCTCCGGCCGCCTGTCCCCTGAGTAGACCTGTTGCCCTGGACGGCCTTGGCCTTCAGGCGCCAGGCCTGTGGGTAGACCTGCTGTCCTGGCTGGCCTTAGCCTCCGGCCGCCTGTCCCCTGGGTAGACCTGTTGTCCTGGCAGGCCTTAGCCTCCAGCCGCCAGGCCCTGTGGGTCGACCTGTTGTCTTGGCCCCGTCTTCGCTTACCTCTGCTCGGCCCTTGGGTAGACCTGTTGCCATGGCCGTCCTTAGCCTCCGGCCACCCGGCCTCATGGGTAAACCTGTTGTCCTGGCCGGCCTCAGCCTCTGGCTGCCTAACCCCGTTGTAGACCTGTTGTCTCGGACCTGTCTTGGCTTACCTCCGCCCGGCTTGTGGGTAGACCTGGTGTCCTGGCCGGCCTTAGCCCCCGGCCGCCCAGCCCGTGGGTAGACCTGTTGTCCTGGCCGGCCTTAGCCTCCGGCCGACCGGTCGCTGGGTAGACCGTTTGCCATTTCCGCACTCTGCCTTCAGGCACCGGGCCTGTGTGTAGAGCTGTTGTCCTCGGCCGGACTCGGGCTCCAAGTGCCAGGACTGTGAGTAGACCTGTTGTCCCCAGGCGGCCTTGGTCTCCGGCCGCCCGGCCCGTAGGTAGACCTGTTTTCTCGGCCCCGTCTTCGCTTACCTCCACCCGGCCCATGGGTAGACCTTTTGTCCTGGCCGGCCTTGGCCTCCGGCCGCCTGGTCCGTGGGTAGACCTGTTGTCTCGGACCTGTCTTGGCTTTCCTCTGCCCGGCCCCTGGGTAGACCTGTCTCCTTGGCCGGCCTGAGCCTCCGGCCCAACGGCCCATTGGTAGACCTGTTGCCCTGGCCGGTCTCGGCCTCCAGGTGCTGGGGCCCAGGGTAGACCTGCTGTCCCCTGCAGGCCTCGGCCTCCAGGCGCAGGGACCGTGGGGAGACCTGTTGCCCATGCCAGCCTTAGCCTCTGGTCGGCCAGCCCGTGGGTAGACCTGCTGTGCCAGCCGGCCTTAGCCTCTGGCCGCCAGGCCCCTGGGTAGACCTGTTGCACTGGCCAGCTTCGCCCGCTAGGCGCCGGGCCGCTGGGTAGACCTGTTGTCCCTGGCTGGCCTCGGCCTCCGCCTGCCCGGCCCGTGTGTAGACCTGTCGTCTCGGGCCCGTCTTGGCTTACCTACGCCCGGCCCGTGGGTAGACCTGTTGCCCTGGCCGGCCTAGGCCTCCGGCAACCCGGCCCGTTGGTAGACCTGCTGCCCTGGCTGGCCTCGGCCTTCAGGCGCTGGGCCCGTGGGTAGACCTGTTGTCCTGGCCGGATTCGGCCTCCAGGCGCCTGGACCCTTCGTAGACCTGTTGTCCCCGGCCGGACTCGGCCTCCAGGCACCGGGGCTCTGGGTAGACCTGTTGTCCCTGGCCGGCCCCAGCCTCCAGGCACCCTGCCTGTGGGTAGCCCTGTTGTCCTGACCGGTCTCGGCCTCCGGCCGACTGGCCCATGGGTAGACCTATTGCACTGGCCGGTCTCGGCCTCCAGGCACTGGGCCTGTGGGTAGAATAGTTGCCCTGGCCGACCTCGGCCGCCAGGCACCGGGCCCGTGGGTAGACAAGTTGCCCTGGCCGGCCTCGGCCTCCAGGCGCCGGGGCCCAGGGTAGACCTGCTGTCCCCGGCGGGCCTCGGCCTCCAGGCGCAGGGACCGTGGGTAGACCTGTTGCCCATGCCAGCCTTAGCCTCTGGCTGACCGGCATGTGGGTAGACCTGCTGTGCTGGCCGGCCTTAGCTTCCGGCCGCCTGGCCCACTGGGTAGACCTGTGTCCCTAGCAGACTGCGGCCTCCAGGTGCCGGGGCCCTGGGTAGACCTGTTTTCTCGGCCCTGTCTTCGCTTACTTCCGCCTGGCTCGTGGGTCGACCTGTTGTCCTGGACGGCCTTAGCCTCCGGCTGCCCGGTTCCGTGGGTAGACCTGTTGCCCTGGCCAGCCTCGGCCTTCAGGCGCTGTGCCCCTGGGTAGACCTGTTGTCCTGGCCGGATTCGGCCTCCAGGCGCCTGGACCCTTCGTTGACCTGTTGTCCCCAGCGGGCCTCGGCCTCCAGGCGCCGGGACCGTGGGGAGACTTGTTGCCCATGCCGGCCTTAGACTCTGGCCGACCGGCCTGTGGGTAGACCTGCTGTGCTGGCCGGCCTTAGCTTCCGGCCGCCCGGCCCCTGGGGCTTAGGCCGGCCAGGACACCAGGTCTACCCATGGGCTGGGCCGCCGGAGGCTAAGGCCAGCAAGGGCAACCTGTCTACCCAGAGACCGGGCGCCTGGAGGCCGAGTCCGGCCAGGGCCACAGGTCTACCCAGGGACCGGGCAACCGGAGGCTAGGGCCGGCCAGGACAACAGGTCTACCCACAAGCCAGGCAGGCAGAGGCCGAGGCCGGCCAGGCCAACAGGTCTACCATTGGGCCTGTCGGCCACAGGCCGAGGCCGGCCAGGGCAGCAGGTCTACCCGCGGGCCAGTCGTAGGTAAGCCAAGACGGGGCCGAGACGACAGGTCTACCACCAAGCCGGGCAGGCGGAGGCCAAGGCCAGCCAGGGACAACAGGTCTACCCAGCGGCCCGGCGCCTAGCGGCCGAGGCCGACCAGGGCAACAGGTCTACCAACGGAGCTGGGCGGCCGGAGGACAAGGCCGACCAGGACAACAGGTCTACCCACGGGCCGGGTGGCCGGAGGCTAAGGCCGGCAAGGACAACATGTCTGACCACGGGCCGGTCATAGGTAAGCCAAGACGGGGCCGAGATGACAGGTCTACCCACAAGCCGGGCAGGCGGAGGCCGAGGCCGGACGGGGACAACAGGTCTACCCTGGGCCCCGGCGCCTGGCAGCCGAGGCCAGACAGGGAGACAGGTCTACCAAGGGACCGGGCGGAGGTAAGCTAAGACGGGGCCCAGATAACAGGTCTACGCAGGACCTTTGCGTCTGGAGTCCGAGGCCATCCAGGGCAACAGGTCTATCCACGAACTGGGCGCCTGGAGGCTGAGGCCTTTCAGGAAAACAGGTCTACCCGGAGGCCGGGCGCCTGGAGGCTAAGACCGGCCAGGGCAAAAGGTCTACCCACAGGCCGGGTGGCCGGAGGCTAAGGCCGGCAAGGGCAACATGTCTACATGTCTAGGAGTTGCCCGATGGGGAGTTGACAAACTCACAGACACCTACAGAGCGCCCCCCGGGGCAATCACACTCTATATGGACTGGGCACGCCAGAAATGGGGCTGGGACCCCCAGACATCCCTCCCCATAAACCTGACCACCCCAGAAATAGGCTGGAACCCCCAGAGGCCTACCGATGGACTGGGCACTCCAGAAATGAGGCTGGGACTCCCACACACCCCTTCCCGATGAACCTAAATTCCCCAGAAATGGGGCTGGGACCACCAGAGACCCCTCCCCATGGGCTTAGGACCACCAGAAATAGGACATGGAGATCCAGAGACCACTCGCGATGGGCCTGGGATCCCCAGACTGGGGCTAGGAGCCCCGCACATGAGCCACGCCAACTTGCTGCCGTGCCCCACCCTCAGCGTCGAACTAAGCAATCAGCGCCTGGAACAATCAGCGCGGGAATGCCATTCAAATCGACCAATCATATCGCTCTCTCATTCTTGCTCAACTCCTTCATTGTGACATCACAAGCGGCCATGATGCTCAGCCCATCCCCACTATGATGTCGCTGCGCTCCCATTGGCTGTTGACCAGAGGGCGTGGCTTGCCTGGACTATAAAAGGCATGTGCCGGGGCACAGGGCTCAGTGCGGGCCCAGCGATGGGAGCGGTGGCGGAGCACCATGAGCGCCCGGGAGCCGCCATCGGCTGCGGAGGGTGGCCAGCGGCGGGGACTGCCCTAAGGTGAGGAGGGAGGACACCGACAGAACATGCCCCAGGGCAACGAGCACCGGGAGCGGTGGAGCATCGCTCCTGAGCGAGGAGGATGGTGCTGGGAGCATTCCTGGTTCGTGAGTAAACCTGTTGTCCCTGGTAGGCCTCGGCCTCCGGGTGCCGGGGCCCTGGGGAGACCTGTTGTCTCGGCCCTGTCTTGGCTTACCTCTGGCCGGCCCCTGGGTAGACCTGCTGTCCTGGCCGGCCTTAGCCTCCGGCCGCCTAGCCCCTGGGTAGACCTGTTGAAATGGCCGGCCTCATCCTCCAGGCGCCCGACCCCTGGGTAGACCTGGTTTCCTGGCCATCCTCAGCCTCCGGCCGCCCGGCCAATGGGTAGACCTGTTGTCTCGGCCTTGTCTTGGCTTACATCTGCCTGGCCTGTGGGTAGACCTCTCTCCCTGGCCAGACTTGGCCTTCAGGCACTAGGATCTTGGGTAGACCTGTGGCCCTGGCCGGCCTCGGCCTCCAGGCACCGGGCCCCTGGGTACACCTGTTGTCCTGGCTGGCCTTGGCCTCTGGCCGCCCGGCCCATGGGTAGACCTGTTGTCTCGGCCCCGTCTTGGCTTACCTCTGCCCGGCTCGTGGGTC
>NW_027099391.1:0-36136 GCF_031753505.1 Anomalospiza imberbis
TGACAGCCGTGTTCCTGTGCCAGCTCCATGTCCTTGTGTCACACTCAGGTGACAGCCAGGTGACACCGGTGTGAACATCCAGCTGACACCGTGTCTGCTGGCTCTGTGTCCTTGTGTCACACCAGGTGACAGCCAGGTGACACCGGTGTGACATCCAGGTGACAGCCGTGTCCCCGAGCCGGCTCTGTGTCCTTGTGTCACACCCAGGTGACATCCAGGTGACACTGGCGTGACACACAGGTGACAGCCGTGTCCCCGAGCCGGCGCCGTGTCCGTGTGCCACATCTGTGCCACTGTCCATGTGACATCGGTGTCACCGAGCTGGCTCCGTGTGACTCCCATGTCACACCAGGTGACAGCCGTGTCACCGGGCTGGCTCTGTGTCCTTGTGTCACACCCAGGTGACACCCAGGTGACACCGATGTCACACCACGTGACAGCCGTGTCACTGGGCCAGCTCCATGTCCTTGTGTCACACCCAGGTGACATCCAGGTGACACACAGGTGACACCGGTGTCACACCCGTGTCACACCCAGGTGACAGCCGTGTCACCGAGCTGGCTCTGTGTCACACCCGTGTCACACCCGTGTCCCACCCGTGTCACACCCGTGTCCCACCCGGTGACAGCCGTGTCACCGAGCTGGCTCTGTGTCACACCCGTGTCACACCCGTGTCCCACCAGGTGACAGCTGTGTCACTGAGCCGGCGCCATGTCCCTGTGCCACATCTGTGCACTGTCCATGTGACACCGGTGTCACCGAGCCAGCTCCATGTGACATCCAGGTGACATCCAGCTGACAGCCGGGTGACACCCAGGTGACATCTGTGTCACCGTGCCAGGTCCCAGGTGACATCCAGGTGACATCCAGGTGACATCTGTGTCCCTGTGCCAGGTGCAGGTGACATCCAGGTGACATCCAGGTGACATCTGTGTCACCGTGCCAGGTCCAGGTGACATCCAGGTGACAGCCGTGTCACCACACAGGGTCCATGTCCTTGTGTCACCTGTCGCCATGCCCAGCTCTGTGTCACATCTGTGTCCCTGTGCCAGGTCCTGGTGACATCCAGGTGACATCTGTGTCACCGTGCCAGGTGCAGGTGACATCCAGGTGACATCTGTGTCACCGTGCCAGGTGCAGGTGACACCCGTGTCAGATCCGTGTCACCACACAGGGTCCATGTCCTTGTGTCACCTGTCGCCATGCCAGCTCTGTGTCACATCTGTGTCCCTGTGCCAGGTCCAGGTGACATCCAGGTGACACCCAGGTGACATCTGTGTCACCGTGCCAGATGCAGGTGACATCCAGGTGACAGCCGTGTCCCCGAGCCAGCTCCGTGTCCATGTGTCACATCTGTGCCACTGTCCATGTGACACCGGTGTCACCGAGCCGTCTCCGTGTGACATCCAGGTGACATCCAGGTGACAGCCGTGTCACCGAGCCAGCTCCGTGTCCTTGTGTCACACCCAGGTGACATCCAGGTGACACTCAGGTGACACCGGTGTCACACCTGTGTCACACCAGGTGACAGCCATGTCACTGTGCCAGCTCCGTGTCCGTGTGTCACATCTGTGCCACTGTCCATGTGACACCGGTGTCACCGAGCCGGCTCCGTGTGACATCCAGGTGACATCCAGCTGACAGCCGTGTCACCAGGTGACAGCCGTGTTCCTGTGCCGGCTCCGTGTCCTTGTGTCACACTCAGGTGACACACAGGTGACACCGGTGTCACACCCGTGTTACACCCAGGTGACAAGCCCGTGTCCCCGAGCTGGCTCTGTGTCACACCCGTGTCACACCCGTGTCCCACCAGGTGACAGCCGTGTCCCCCGAGCCGGCGCCGTGTCCGTGTGCCACATCTGTGCCACTGTCCATGTGACACCGGTGTCACCGAGCTGGCTCCGTGTGACATCCAGGTGACATCCAGCTGACAGCCGTGTCACACCCGGTGACAGCCGTGTCACCGAGCCAGCTCTGTGTCCTTGTGTCACACCAGGTGACAGCCGTGTCCCGAGCTGGCTCTGTGTCACACCCGTGTCCCACCAGGTGACAGCCGTGTCACCGAGCCGGCTCTGTGTTCCTGTGCCACATCTGTGCCACTGTCCATGTGACACCGGTGTCACCGAGCCGGCTCCGTGTGACATCCAGGTGACATCCAGCTGACAGCCGTGTCCCACCAGGTGACAGCCGTGTTCCTGAGCCAGCTCCGTGTCCTTGTGTCACACCCAGGTGACACCCAGGTGACACTGGCGTGACACCCAGCTGACAGCCGTGTCCCACCCGGTGACAGCCGTGTCCCCGAGCCGGTGCCGTGTCCCTGGGCCACATCTGTGCCTCTGTCCAGGTGACAGCCGTGTCACAAGCCAGCTCCGTGTCCCCGTGTCCCCCCCCCGTGTCCCCCCCTCCCCCGGTGCCACCGGAGTCCCTTGTCCCCATTTTGGGGGGAGGGGTCCTGTGATGTCACTGCCCTGTGACGTCACTCTCCTCGTCCATGACGTCACTCCCATGACGTCACCCCCGAACATTGGCCCCATGGTGGGGGGTCCTTGACCCGTTCTGGGGATGGGGGGGGATCCCCCGCTTGTGACGTCATCACCCCGTGACGTCACCCCCGTGCCCACGGTGGGGGGGGGCATAGGCGGGCGTTCCCCCTCCTCATCCACACGACGTCACACCCCATGACGCACTCTCCCATGACTGTCACCCCCAACCACTGTGTCCCCACCGGGAGGTTTTCCCCCGCTCGTGACGTCACTCTCCCATGACGTCATGACCCACCACTGTGTCCCCATGGGGAGGTTTTCCCCGCTCGTGACGTCACTCTCCCATGACGTCATCCCTGTGTCCCCCACGGGGAGGTTTTTCCCACTCATGACGTCATACTCTCATGACGTCATCCCCACTGTGTCCCCACGGGGAGGTTTTCCCTGCTCGTGACGTCACTCTCCCATGACGTCACCCCCCACCACTGTGTCCGTGGGGGTGGGGGGAAGCGCCCCATCCCCACCAGCGTGTGCCGGGCGGTGTGCGTCCGAAGGGCATTCCCTCCTCGTGACGTCACACCCACCACACCCACCCCCCCCCCCCGTCGTGACGTCACGGCCGTGCCGTCACTCCCCCGCCGTTCCCCAGAGCCACTCGCGCAGCGCCAGCAGCCGGCACCGCAGCAGCCCAGCGCCCCGCCGAGCCCCGCGCAGCCCCCGGGCCCCGCGGCCAGCGCGGCCCACACCCGCCGCAGCTCGGCGGGCCGCAGCCGGTGCGCGCTGAACCACAGTGTCCCCCTTCCCCAGTTTGGGGGTCCCCAATGTCCCCTCACCCCCCCATTTTTGGGGTCCCCTTCCCATTTTTGGGGTCCCCAATGTCCCTACCTCACCATTTTTGGGGGTCCCCAAAGTGTCCCCATCCCCATTTTTGGGGTCCCCTCCCCAAGGTTGGGGTTCATCTCTCATTTTTGGGGTCCCCAAAGTGTCCCCTCCCCCATTTTGGGGCCCCCATCCCCTTTTGGGGGTCCCCAATGTCCCCTCACCCCCAATTTTGGGGTCCCCTCCCCATTTTTGGGGTCCCCTCCCCCCAGTTCTGGTGTCCCCAGTGTCCCCTCCCCCGGCCAGGAGCCACCTCGGTGGTCACCAGCGCTGGGGACTTTATTGGGGGTGGCACCGGGTGACAGCGGGGGACACGGCGCCACAGCCGGGTGACAGCCGGGTGACAGCCGGGTGACAGCCAGGTGACAGCCGGGTGACAGCCAGGTGACATCCAGGTGACATCCAGGTGACAGCCGGGTGACATCCAGGTGACATCCAGGTGACATCCAGGTGACAGCCGGGTGACAGCCGGGTGACATCCAGGTGACAGCCAGGTGACAGCCGGGGGTGACAGCCAGGTGACAGCCAGGTGACAGCCGGGTGACAGCCGGGTGACATCCAGGTGACTCCAGGTGACATCTGTGTCACCGTGCCAGGTGCAGGTTGACATCCAGGTGACATCCAGGTGACATCTGTGTCACCGTGCAGGTTCCAGGTGACACCCGTGTCACATCCGTGTCACCACACAGGGTCCATGTCCTTGTGTCACCTGTCACCATGCCAGCTCTGTGTCACATCTGTGTCCCTGTGGCCAGGTCCAGGTGACACCCGGTGACAGCCGTGTCACCGAGCCAGCTCCGTGTCCGTGTGCCACATCTGTGGCACTGTCCATGTGGACACCGGTGTCACCGAGCCGGGCGCTGTGTGACATCCAGGTGACATCCAGCTGACAGCCGTGTCACACCAGGTGACAGCCGTGTTCCTGTTGCCAGCTCCGTGTCCTTGTGTCACACTCAGGTGACATCCAGGTGACACACAGGTGACACCGGTGTCACACCCGTGTCACACCAGGTGACAGCCGTGTCCCCGAGCCGGCGCCGTGTCCCTGTGTCACACTCAGGTGACACCCAGGTGACACTGGCGTGACACCCAGGTGACAGCCGTGTCCCCGAGCCAGCTCCGTGTCCGTGTGCCACATCTGTGCCACTGTCCATGTGACACTGGTGTCACCGAGCTGGCTCTGTGTGACATCCAGGTGACATCCAGCTGACAGCCGTGTCAACACCCAGGTGACAGCCGTGTTCCTGTGCCAGCTCCGTGTCCTTGTGTCACACCAGGTGACAGCGTGTCCCCAGCCTGCTCCATGTCCTTGTGTCACACCCAGGTGACATCCAGGTGACACACAAGGTGACACCGGTGTCACAACCCGTGTCACACCAGGTGACAGCCGTGTCACCGAGCTGGCTCCCGTGGTCACACCCGTGTCACACCCAGGTGACAGCCGTGTCCCCCGAGCCAGCTCCGTGTCCGTGTGCCACATCTGTGCCACTGTCCATGTGACACCAGTGTCACCGAGCCGGCTCCATGTGACATCCAGGTGACATCCAGCTGACAGCCGTGTCACACCAGGTTGACAGCCGTGTCCCCAAGCCAGCTCCGTGTCCTTGTGTCACACCCAGGTGACATCCAGGTGACACTCAGGTGACACCGGTGTCACACCTGTGTCACACCAGGTGACAGCCATGTCCCCAAGTCAGCTCCGTGTCCCTGTGTCACATCTGTGGCACTGGTCCATGTGACACCGGTGTCACCGAGCCGGTGCCAGTGTCACACCGGTGTCACACCCGTGTCCCACCCGGTGGAACAGCCGGGTCCCCGAGCCGGCTCCGTGTCCCCGTGTCCCCCCCGTGTCCCTCCCCTCCCCCCGGCGCCACCGGAGTCCCTTGTCCCCATTTTGGGGGGAGGGGGTCCCTGTGATGTCACTGCCCTGTGGACGTCACTCTCCTCGTCCATGACGTCACTCCCATGACGTCACCCCGAACACTGTCCCCATGGTGGGGGGTCCTTGACCCGTTCTGGGGGGGGTATCCCCCGCTTGTGACGTCATCACCCCATGACGTCACCCCCGTGCCCACGGTGGGGGGGGCATAGGCGGGCGTTCCCCCCCTCCTCATCCACACGACGTCACAACCCCATGACGTCCACCCCATGACGTCACCCCCAACACTGTGTCCCCTCGGGCGGGGGTTGGGGGAAGCGCCCCATCCCCACCAGCGCGTGCCGGGCGGGTGCGTCCGAAGGGCATTCCCCCCTCGTGACGTCACACCCACCACATCCCACCCCGCTGACGTCACCCACCCCCCCCCGTCGTGACGTCACGGCCGTGCCGTCACTCCCCCGCCGTTCCCCAGAGCCACTCGCGCAGCGCCAGCAGCCGGCACCGCAGCAGCCCAGCGCCCCGCCGAGCCCCGCGCAGCCCCCGGGCCCCGCGGCCAGCGCGGGCCCTCACCCGCCGCAGCTCGGCGGCCGCAGCCGGGTGCGCGCTGAACCACAGTGTCCCCTTCCCATTTTTGGGGGTCCCCAATGTCTCCTCCCCCCATTTTTGGGTCCCCATTCCCATTTTTTTGGGTCCCCAATGTCCCCTCACCCCCATTTTTGGGGTCCCCTTCCCCATTTTTGGGGTCCCCAATGTCCCTCCCTCACCATTTTTGGGGGTCCCCAAAGTGTCCCCATCCCCATTTTTGGGGTCCCCTCCCAAGTTTGGTGTTCATCTTTTATTTTTGGGGTCCCCAAGTGTCTCCATCCCCATTTTTTGGGGTCCCCAATGTCCCTCCCTCACCATTTTTGGGTCCCCAAGGTGTCCCCATCCCAATTTTGGGGGTCCCCAATGTCTCCTTCCCCAATTTTTGGGGTCCCCTTCCCGTTTTTTGGGGTCCATCCTGCTAATTTGGAGTCCCTAAAGTGTCCCATCCCCATTTTTGGGGTCCCAATGTCCCTCCCTCACCATTTTTGGGGTCCCCAAGGTGTCCCCATCCCCATTTTTGAGGGTCCCCAATGTCCCCTCCCCACCTTTTTGGGGTCCCCTCCCCATTTTTGGGGTCCATCCTCCAATTTTGGGGTCCCCAAAGTGTGCCCATCCCATTTTTGGGAGTCCCCAATGTCCCCTCACGCCATTTTTGGGGTCCCCTCCCCAAGTCTGGGGTTCATCTTTCATTTTTTGGGGGGTCCCCGAAGTGTCCCCATCCCCATTTTTTGGGGTCCCCAAAGTGTCCCCTCCCCCCATTTTAGGGGTCCCCTCCCCAATTTTGGGGTCCATCCTCTTATTTTGGGGTCCCCAAAGTGTCCCCATCCCCCATATTGGGGGTCCCCAAAGTGTCCCCTCCCCATTTTTGGGGGCCCCAGAGTGTCCCCATCCCGTTTTTTGGGGCCCCCATCCCCATTTTTGGGGGGTCCCCAATGTCCCCTCTACCCCAATTTTTGGGTCCCCTTCCCTTTTTTGGGGTCCCCAATGTCCCCTCACGCCATTTTTGGGGTCCCCTCCCAAGTTTGGGGTTCATCTTTCATTTTTTGGGGTCCCCAAAGTGCCCCCATCCCCCTTTTTGGGGGTCCCCAATGTCCCCTCCCTCACCATTTTTGGGTCCCCAAGGTGTCCTCATCCCAATTTTGGGGGTCCCCAATTTCTTCTCCCCCAATTTTTGGGTCCCCTCCCCATTTTTGTGTCCCCAATGTCCCTCCCTCACCATTTTTGGGTCCCCAAAGTGTCCCCTTCCCATTTTTGGGGGTCCCCAATGTCCCCTCACCCCCCAATTTTGGGTCCCCCTCCCCATTTTTGGGGGTCCCCAATGTCCCCTCACCCCCAATTTTGGGGTCCCCCTTCGCATTTTTTGGGGTCCCCAATGTCCCTCCCGCAGCATTTTTGGGTCCTGAAAGTGTCCCCATCCCCAATTTTGGGGGTCCCCAATGTACCCATCCCCATTTTTTGGGGGTCCCCAATGTCCCCTCACCCCCAATTTTGGGGTCCCCCTCCCCATTTTTTGGGGTCCCCTCCCCCCAGTTCTGGTGTCCCCAGTGTCCCCTCCCCCAGCCAGGAGCCACCTCGGTGTCACCAGCGCTGGGGACTTTATTGGGGGGTGGCACCGGGTGACAGCGGGGACACGGCGCCACAGCCGGGTGACAGCCGGGTGACAGCCGGGTGACAGACAGGTGACATCCAGGTGACATCCAGGTGACAGCCGGGTGACAGCCGGGTGACATCCAGGTGACATCCAGGTGACATCCAGGTGACAGCCGGGTGACATCCAGGTGACATCCAGGTGACAGCCAGGTGACAGCCGGGGTGACATCCAGGTGACATCCAGGTGACAGCCGGGTGACGGCCGGTGACAGCGCGGGTGACATCCAGGTGACAGCCAGGTGACAGCCAGGTGACAGCCAGGTGACATCCAGGTGACATCCAGGTGACAGCCGGGTGACAGCCGGGTGACAGCCGGGTGACATCCAGGTGACAGCCAGGTGACAGCCGGGTGACAGCCGGGTGACATCCAGGTGACATCCAGGTGACAGCCGGGGTGACAGCCGGGTGACATCCAGGTGACAGCCAGGTGACATCAGGTGACAGCCGGGTGACAGCCGGGTGACATCCAGGTGACAGCCAGGTGACATCCAGGTGACAGCCGGGTGACATCCAGGTGACAGCCAGGTGACAGCCAGGTGACATCCAGGTGACAGCCGGGTGACATCCAGGTGACAGCCGGGTGACATCCAGGTGACAGCCGGGTGACAGCCAGGTGACAGCCAGGTGACAGCCGGGTGACAGCCGGGTGACAGCGGTGACATCCAGGTGACAGCCGGGTGACGGCCAGGTGACATCCAGGTGACAGCCAGGTGACATCCAGGTGACAGCCAGGTGACATCCAGGTGACAGCCGGGTGACATCCAGGTGACAGCCGGGTGACAGCCGGGTGACAGCCGGGTGACAGCCGGGTGACGGCCGGGTGACAGCCAGGTGACAGCCAGGTGACAGCCGGGGTGACAGCCAGGTGACATCCAGGTGACATCCAGGTGACAGCCGGGTGACATCCAGGTGACAGCCGGGTGACAGCCGGGTGACATCCAGGTGACATCCAGGTGACAGCCGGGTGACAGCCGGGTGACAGCCGGGTGACAGCCAGGTGACATCCAGGTGACATCCAGGTGACAGCCGGGTGACAGCCGGGTGACAGCCAGGTGACATCCAGGTGACAGCCAGGTGACATCCAGGTGACAGCCGGGTGACATCCAGGTGACAGCCGGGTGACAGCCGGGTGACATCCAGGTGACAGCCGGGTGACAGCTGTGTCACCACGCCAGGTCCCAGGTGACAGCGGGACACCGCACCAGGTCCAGGTGACATCCAGGTGACACTCAGGTGACATCCATGTGGCAGGCCTGTCACCGTGCCAGGTGCAGGTGACAGCCGGGTGACACCCAAGTGACATCTGTGTCACCGTGCCAGGTCCAGGTGACATCCAGGTGACATCTGTGTCACCGTGCCAGGTCCAGGTGACACCCAGGTGACAGCCGTGTCCCCGAGCCAGCTCCGTGTCCGTGTGTCACATCTGTGCCACTGTCCATGTGACACCGGTGTCACCGAGCCGGCTCCGTGTGGACACCAGGTGACATCCAGCTGACAGCCGTGTCACACCCAGGTGACAGCCGTGTCCCCGAGCCGGCTCCGTGTCCCTGTGCCACATCTGTGCCACTGTCCATGTGACATCGCTGTCACCGAGCCGGCTCCGTGTGACATCCGGGGTGACATCCAGCTGACAGCCGTGTCACACCCAGGTGACAGCTGTGTTCCTGTGCCAGCTCTGTGTCCTTGTGTCACACCCAGGTGACACACAGGTGACACACAGGTGACACCGGTGTCACACCAGGTGACAGCCGTGTCCCCGAGCCAGCTCCGTGTCCTTGTGTCACACCCAGGTGACACACAGGTGACACACAGGTGACAGCCGTGTCCCCACCCGTGTCACACCAGGTGACAGCTGTGTCCCCGAGCCGGCTCCGTGTCCCTGTGCCACATCTGTGCCACTGTCCATGTGACACCGGTGTCACCGAGCCGGCTCCATGTGACATCCAGGTGACATCCAGCTGACAGCCGTGTCCACACCCAGGTGACAGCCGTGTCCCCCGAGCCAGCTCTGTGTCCTTGTGTCACACCCAGGTGATAGCCAGGTGACACACAGGTGACACCGGTGTCACACCCGTGTCACACCCGGTGACAGCCGTGTTCCTGTGCCAGCTCCATGTCCTTGTGTCACACCCAGGTGACATCCAGGTGACACACAGGTGACACCGGTGTCCACACCCGTGTCCCACCAGGTGACAGCCGTGTCCCCGAGCTGGCTCCGTGTCCCACCCGTGTCACACCCGGTGACAGCCGTGTCCCCAAGCCAGCTCCATGTCCTTTGTCACACCCAGGTGACATCCAGGTGACACACAGGTGACACCGGTGTCACACCCGTGTCCCACCCGGTGACAGCCGTGTCCCCCGAGCCGGCTCGGTGTCCGTTGTGCCACATCTGTGCCACTGTCCATGTGACACCGGTGTCACCGAGGCGGCTCCATGTGACATCCAGGTGACATCCAGCTGACAGCCGTGTCACACCCAGGTGACAGCCGTGTCCCCGAGCTGGCTCTGTGTCCCACCGTGTCACACCCAGGTGACAGCCGTGTCACTGAGCTGGCTCCGTGTCCCAACCCGTGTCCCACCCGTGTCCCACCCGGTGACAGCCGTGTCCCCGAGCCAGCTCCGTGTCCCCCCGTGTCCCCCCCGTGCCCCCCCCTCCCCCGGTGCCACCGGAGTCCCTTGTCCCCATTTTGGGGGGAGGGGTCCTGTGATGTCACTGTCCTGTGACGTCACTCTCCTCGTCCATGACGTCACTCTCCCATGACGTCACCTCCAACCACCGTGTCCCCACGGGGAGGTTTTCCCCGCTCGTGACGTCACTCTCCCATGACGTCATCCCTACTGTGTCCCCACGGGGAGGTTTTCCCCGTTCATGACGTCACTCTCCCATGACGTCATCACCCACCACTGTGTCCCCACGGGGAGGTTTTCCCCGCTCGTGACGTCACTCTCCCATGACGTCATCCCTGTGTCCCCCACGGGGAGGTTTCCCCACTCGTGACGTCACTCGCCCATGACGTCATCCCTACAGTGTCCCCACGGGGAGGTTTTTTTCCACTCGTGACGTCACTCTCCCATGACGTCATCCCCACTGTGTCCCCACGGGGAGGTTTTCCCCACCCGTGACGTCACTCTCCCATGACGTCATCCCTACCGTGTCCCCACGGGGAGGTTTTCCCCACTCGTGACGTCACTCTCCCATGACGTCACCCCCACCACTGTGTCCCCACGGGCGGGGGGCTGGGGGGAAGCGCCCCATCCCCACCAGCGCGTGCCGGGCGGGTGCGTCCGAAGGGCATTCCCTCCTCGTGACGTCACAGCCACCACATCCCACCCCGCTGACGTCACCCACCACACCCCCCCCCATTTTTGGGGTCCCCATGTCCCTCCCTCACCATTTTTTGGGGTCCCCAAAGTGTCCCCATCCCCAATTTTGGGGGTCCCCAATGTCTCTCCTCCCCCATTTTTGGGGTCCCCTCCCCAATTTTGGGGTTTATCCTCCTAATTTGGGGTCACCAAAGTGTCCCCCTTCCCATTTTTGGGGTCCCCAATGTCCCCTCCCCCCATTTTAGGGGTCCCCCTCACCATTTTTGGGGTCCCCCAAGTGTCCCCATCCCCAATTTTGGGGGTCCCCAATGTCCCCTCACCCCCATTTTTGGGGTCCCCCTCCCCAATTTTGGGGTTTATCCTCCTAATTTGGGGTCACCAAAGTGTCCCCTTCCCATTTTTGGGGTCCCCAATGTCCCCTCCCCCCATTTTAGGGGTCCCCTCACCATTTTTGGGGTCCCCCACGTGTCCCCATCCCCAATTTTGGGGGTTCCCCAATGTCCCCTCCCCAACTTTTTGGGGTCCCCTCCCCAATTTTGGGGTCCATCCTCCTAATTTGGGGTCCCCGAAGTGTCCCCTTCCCATTTTTGGGGTCCCCAATGTCCCCTCCCCCCCATTTTTGGGGTCCCCTCCCCAAGTTTGGGGTTCATCTTTCATTTTTGGGGGTCCCCAAAGTGTCCCCTCCCCATTTTTGGGGCCCCCATCCCCATTTTAGGGGTCCCCAAAGTCTCCTCCCCCCATTTTTGGGGTCCCCTTCCCATTTTTGGGGTCCCCAAAGTGTCCCCATCCCCATTTTTGGGGCTCCCATCCCATTTTTGGGGGTCCCCATTGTCTCCTCCCCCCCATTTTTTGGGGTCCCCTTCCATTTTTGGGTCCCCCAATGTCCCTCCCTCACCATTTTTGGGGGTCCCCCAAGTGTCCCCATCCCCATTTTTGGGGTCCCCTCCCCAAGTTTGGGGTTCATCTCTCATTTTTGGGGTCCCCAAAGTGTCCCCTCCCCATTTTTGGGGCCCCATCCCCATTTTTGGGGGTCCCCAATGTCTCCTCACCCCCATTTTTGGGGTCCCCTTCCCATTTTGGGGTCCCCAACGTCCCTCCCTCAGCATTTTTGGGTCCTCAAAGTGTCCCCATCCCCAATTTTGGGGGGTCCCCAATGTCTCCATCCCATTTTTGGGGTCCCCTCCCCAATTTTGGGGTCCATCCTCCTAATTTGGGGTCACCAAAGTGTCCCCTTCCCATTTTAGGGGTCCCCAATGTCCCCCTCCCCCCATTTTAGGGGTCCCCTCACCATTTTTGGGGTCCCCCAAGTGTCCCCATCCCCAATTTTGGGGGTCCCCAAAGTGTCCCCTCCCCACTTTTGGGGGCCCCAGAGTGTCCCCATCCCCGTTTTTGGGGCCCCCATCCCCATTTTTGGGGGTCCCCAATGTCCCCCTCCCATTTTTGGGGTCCCCTCCCCAAGTTTGGTGTTCATCTTTTATTTTTGGGGTCCCCAAAGTGTCCCCATCCCCCTTTTTGGGGTCCCCAATGTCCCTCCCTCACCATTTTTGGGTCCCCAAGGTGTCCCCATCCCCAATTTTGGGGGTCCTCAATGTCCCCTCCCCACCTTTTTGGGGTCCCCTCCCCAATTTTGGGGTCCATCCCTGCTAATTTGGAGTCACCAAAGTGTCCCCTCCCCATTTTTGGGGCCCCCGTCCCCATTTTTGGGGGTCCCGAAGTGTCCCCATCCCCATTTTTGGGGGTCCCCAATGTCCCCTCACCCCCATTTTTGAGGTCCCCTTCCCATTTTTGGGGTCCCCCAATGTCCCTCCCTCACAGTTTTTGGGTTTCCAAAGTGTCCCCATCCCCATTTTTGGGGACCCCAATGTCCCCTCACGCCATTTTTGGGGTCCCCTCCCCAAGTTTGGGGTTCATCTCTCATTTTTGTGGTCCCCGAAGTGTCCCCATCCCCATTTTTGGGGCCCCCATCCCATTTTTGGGGGTCCCCAATGTCCCCTCACCCCCAATTTTGGGGTCCCCTTCCCATTTTTTGGGGGACCCTCCCCCATTTTGGGGTCCATCCTCCTCATTTGTGGTCCCCAAGGTGTCCCCTCCCCCCCCAATTTTGGGGTCCCCTCCCCATTTTTGGGTCCCCTCCCCCCAGTTCTGGTGTCCCCAGTGTCCCCTCCCCCGGCCAGGAGCCACCTCGGTGTCACCAGCGCTGGGGACTTTATTGGGGGTGGCACCGGGTGACAGCGGGGACACGGCGCCACAGCCGGGTGACAGCCGGGTGACAGCCGGGTGACAGACAGGTGACATCCAGGTGACAGCCAGGTGACATCCGGGTGACATCCAGGTGACATCAGGTGACAGCCAGGTGACAGCCAGGTGACATCCAGGTGACAGCCGGGTGACAGCCAGGTGACAGCCGGGTGACAGCCGGGTGACAGCCGGGTGACATCCAGGCGACAGCCAGGTGACAGCCAGGTGACAGCCAGGTGACATCCAGGTGACATCCAGGTGACAGCCGGGTGACATCCAGGTGACAGCCGGGTGACATCCAGGTGACATCCAGGTGACAGCCAGGTGACAGCCGGGTGACAGCCAGGTGAAGGCGGGTGACATCCAGGTGACAGCCAGGTGACAGCCAGGTGACAGCCGGGTGACAGCCGGGTGACAGCCGGGTGACAGCCGGGGTGACATCCGGGTGACATCCAGGTGACAGCCAGGTGACATCCAGGTGACATCCAGGTGACAGCCGGGTGACATCCAGGTGACAGCCAGGTGACAGCCAGGTGACAGCCGGGTGACAGCCAGGTGACAGCCGGGTGACAGCCGGGTGACATCCAGGTGACAGCCAGGTGACAGCCAGGTGACAGCCGGGTGACAGCCAGGTGACAGCCGGGTGACGGCCGGGTGACAGCCAGGTGACATCCAGGTGACAGCCAGGTGACATCTGTGTCACCGTGCCAGGTGCAGGTGACATCCAGGTGACAGCTGTGTCACCGTGCCAGGTCCAGGTGACATCCAGGTGACATCTGTGTCACCGTGCCAGGTGCAGGTGACATCCAGGTGACATCCAGGTGACATCCAGGTGACATCCAGGTGACAGCTGTGTCACCGTGCCAGGTGCAGGTGACATCCAGGTGACAGCCGGGTGACATCTGTGTCACCGTGCCAGGTGCAGGTGACATCCAGGTGACAGCCGGGTGACATCTGTGTCACCGTGCCAGGTGCAGGTGACACCTGTGTCACATCCGTGTCACCACACAGGGTCCATGTCCTTGTGTCACCTGTCACCATGCCAGCTCTGTGTCACATCTGTGTCCCTGTGCCAGGTCCGGGTGACAGCCAGGCGACATCCATGTGGCAGGCCTGTCACCGTGCCAGGTCCAGGTGACATCCAGGTGACACCCAGGTGACAGCCGTGTCCCCGAGCCAGCTCCGTGTCTGTGTGCCACATCTGTGCCACTGTCCATGTGACATCGGTGTCACCGAGCTGGCTCCGTGTGACTCCCGTGTCACACCCAGGTGACAGCCGTGTCCCCGAGCCAGCTCCGTGTCCTTGTGTCACACCCAGGTGACATCCAGGTGACACACAGGTGACACCAGTGTCACACACCGTGTCACACAGGTGACAGCCGTGTCCCCGAGCCGGCTCCGTGTCCGTGTGCCACATCTGTGCCACTGTCCATGTGACACCGGTGTCACCGAGCCGGCTCCGTGTGACTCCCGTGTCACACCCAGGTGACAGCCGTGTCACACCCAGGTGACAGCCGTGTCACCGAGCTGGCTCTGTGTCACACCCGTGTCACACCCGTGTCACACCCGTGTGACAGCCGTGTCCCCGAGCCAGCTCCGTGTCCCTGTGCCACATCTGTGCCACTGTCCATGTGACATCGGTGTCACCGAGCCGGCCTCCGTGTGACATCCGGGTGACATCCAGCTGACAGCCGTGTCACACCAGGTGACAGCCGTGTTCCTGTGCCAGCTCTGTGTCCTTGTGTCACACCCAGGTGACATCCAGGTGACACTGGCGTGACACCCAGGTGACAGCCGTGTCCCCAAGCCAGCTCCATGTTCTTGTGTCACACCCAGGTGACATCCAGGTGACACACAGGTGACACCGGTTGTCACACCCGTGTCACACCCAGGTGACAGCCGTGTCCCCGAGCCGGCTCTGTGTCCCTGTGCCACATCTGTGCACTGTCCATGTGACACCGGTGTCACCGAGCCAGCTCCGTGTCCCACCCGTGTCACACCCGTGTCCCACCCGGTGACAGCCGTGTCCCCGAGCTGGCTCCGTGTCACACCCGTGTCCCACCCGTGTCCCACCCGGTGACAGCCGTGTCCCCGAGCTGGCTCCGTGTCCCACCCGTGTCACACCAGGTGACAGCCGTGTCCCCGAGCCGGCTCCGCGTCACACGGGTGTCACACCCGGTGACAGCCGTGTCCCTGAGCTGGCTCCGTGTCCCACCCGTGTCCCACCCGGTGACAGCCGTGTCCCCGAGCTGGCTCCGTGTCACACCCGTGTCACACCCGTGTCCCCACCCGGTGACAGCCGTGTCCCCGAGCCAGCTCCGTGTCACAACCCGTGTCACACCCGTGTCCCACCCGTGTCCCACCCGGTGACAGCCGTGTCCCCGAGCCAGCTCCGTGTCACACCCGTGTCACACCCGTGTCACACCCGTGTCCCACCCGGTGACAGCCGTGTCCCCGAGCCGCTCCGTGTCCCCGTGTCCCCCCCCCGTGTCCCCCCCCCTCCCCCGGCGCCACCGGAGTCCCTTGGCCCCATTTTGGGGGGAGGGGTCCTGTGATGTCACTGCCCTGTGACGTCACTCTCCTCGTCCATGACGTCACTCCCATGACGTCACCCCCGAACACTGTCCCCATGGTGGGGGGTCCTTGACCCGCTCTGGGGATGGGGGGGGGTATCCCCCGCTTGTGACGTCATCACCCCATGACCGTCACCCCGTGCCCACGGTGGGGGGGGCATAGGCGGGCGTTCCCCCTCCTCATCCACACGACGTCACACCCCATGACGTCACACCCCATGACGTCACACCCCATGACGTCACCCCCCAAACACTGTGTCCCCACGGGGAGGTTTTTTCCTGCTCGTGACGTCACTCTCCCATGACGTCATCCCTACTGTGTTCGCCACGGGGAGGTTTTCCCCATTCGTGACGTCACACTCCCATGACGTCATCCCTACTGTGCCCCCACGGGGAGGCTTTCCCCACTCGTGACGTCACTCTCCCATGGCGTCACCCCCAACCACTGTGCCCCCACGGGAGGTTTTCCCCGCTCGTGATGTCACTCTCCCATGACGTCATCCCTGTGTCCCCCACGGGGGAGGTTTCCCCACTCGTGACGTCACTCTCCCATGACGTCATCCCTACCGTGTCCCCACGGGGAGGTTTTCCCCACTCGTGACGTCACTCTCCCATGACGTCCACCCCCACCACTGTGTCCCCACGGGCGGGGGGCTGGGGGGAAGCGTTCCCATCCCCACCAGCGCGTGCCGGGCGGGTGTGTCCGAAGGGCATTCCCTCCTCGTGACGTCACACCCACCACATCCCACCCCGCTGACGTCACCCACCACACCCCCCCCATTTTTGGGGTCCACACCCCATTTTTGGGGTCCCCAATGTCCCTCCCTCACCATTTTTTGGGGTCCCCGAAGTGTCCCCATCCCAATTTTTGGGGTCCCCAATGTCCCCTCCCCCCATTTTTGGGGTCCCCTCCCCAAGTTAGGGGTTCATCTCTCATTTTTGGGGGTCCCCAAAGTGTCCCCTTCCCATTTTTTGGGGTCCCAAAGTGTCCCCATCCCCATTTTTGGGGTCCCCAATGTCCCCTCACCCCCATTTTTGGGGTCCCCTTCGCATTTTTGGGGTCCTCAATGTCCCTCCCTCTCCATTTTTGGGTCCCCAAAGTGTCCCCTTTCCCATTTTTTGGGGTCCCCAAAGTGTCCCCATCCCCATTTTTGGGGCCCCCATCCCCATTTTTTGGGGGTCCCCAATGTCTCCTCCCCATTTTCGGGGTCCCCTCCCCCCAGTTCTGGTGTCCCCAGTGTCCCTCCCCCGGCCAGGAGCCACCGCGGTGTCACCAGCGCTGGGGACTTTATTGGGGGGTGGCACCGGGTGACAGCGGGGACACGGCGCCACAGCCGGGTGACAGCCGGGTGACAGCCAGGTGACAGCCAGGTGACAGCCGGGTGACAGCCAGGTGACAGCCAGGTGACAGCCGGGTGACATCCAGGTGACAGCCAGGTGACATCCAGGTGACATCCAGGTGACAGCCGGGTGACAGCCGGTGACATCCAGGTGACATCCAGGTGACAGCCGGGTGACAGCCGGGTGACAGCCAGGTGACAGCCGGGTGACAGCCGGGTGACAGCCAGGTGACATCCAGGTGACAGCCAGGTGACAGCCGGGTGACAGCCGGGTGACAGCCAGGTGACAGCCGGGTGACAGCCGGGTGACAGCCGGGTGACATCCAGGTGACAGCCGGGTGACACCCAGGTGACATCCAGGTGACATCCAGGTGACAGCCAGGTGACAGCCGGGTGACATCCAGGTGACAGCCGGGTGACAGCCGGGTGACATCCAGGTGACAGCCGGGTGACAGCCAGGTGACAGCCGGGTGACAGCCGGGTGACAGCCGGGTGACATCCAGGTGACAGCCGGGTGACATCCAGGTGACATCCAGGTGACAGCTGTGTCACCGTGCCAGTGCAGGTGACACCTGTGTCACATCCGTGTCACCACACAGGGTCCATGTCCTTGTGTCACCTGTCACCATGCCAGCTCTGTGTCACATCTGTGTCCCTGGGCCAGGTGCGGGTGACAGCCAGGTGACAGCCAGGTGACATCTGTGTCACCGTGCCAGGTGCCAGGTGACACCCAGGTGACAGCCGTGTCATCGAGCCAGCTCCGTGTCCCTGTGTCACATCTGTGCCACTGTCCATGTGACATCGGTGTCACCGAGCCGGCTCCGTGTGACTCCCGTGTCCCACCCGGTGACAGCCGTGTCCCCGAGCCGGTGCCGTGTCCCTGTTGCCACATCTGTGCCGCTGTCCATGTGACATCCAGGTGACATCCAGCTGACAGCCGTGTCACACCAGGTGACAGCCGTGTCACCGAGCCAGCTCCGTGTCACACCCGTGTCCCACCCGTGTCCCACCAGGTGACATCGGTGTCACCGAGCCGGCGCTGTGTCACACCCGTGTCCCACCCGTGTCCCACCCGGTGACAGCCGTGTCACCGAGCTGGCTCTGTGTCACACCCATGTCACACCAGGTGACAGGCCGTGTCACCGAGCCAGCTCCGTGTCACACCCGTGTCCCACCCGTGTCCCACCCGGTGACAGCCGTGTCCCCGAGCTGGCTCCGTGTCACACCCGTGTCCCACCCGTGTCACAACAGGTGACAGCCGTGTCCCGGGCCAGCTCCATGTTCTTGTGTCACACCCAGGTGACACCCAGGTGACACTGGCGTGACACCCAGGTGACAGCCGTGTCCCCGAGCTGGCTCCGTGTCACACCCATGTCACACCAGGTGACAGCCGTGTCACCGAGCTGGCTCCGTGTCACACCCGTGTCCCACCCGTGTCCCACCCGGTGACAGCCGTGTCCCCGAGCCAGCTCCGTGTCCCCGTGTCCCCCCCGTGTCCCCCCCCTCCCCCGGTGCCACCGGAGTCCCTTGTCCCTATTTTGGGGGGAGGGGTCCTGTGATGTCACTGCCCTGTGACGTCACTCTCCTCGTCCATGACGTCACTCTCCATGACGTCACCCCCCGAACACTGCCCCCCATGGTGGGGGGTCCTTGACCCGCTCTGGGGACGGGGGGTGGTATCCCCCTCTTGTGACGTCATCACCCCATGACGTCACCCCCCCGTGCCCACGGTGGGGGGGGCATAGGCGGGCGTCCCCCCTCCTCATCCACATGACGTCACACCCTATGACGTCGCTCTCCCCATGACGTCACCCCCAACCACTGTGTCCCCACGGGGAGGTTTCCCCACTCGTGATGTCACTCTCCTATGACGTCATCCCTACTGTGTCCCCACGGGGAGGTTTTTTCCCGCTCCTGACGTCATACTCCCATGACGTCATCCCCACTGTGTCCCCACGGGGAGGTTTTCCCCGTTCATGACGTCACTCTCCCATGACGTCATCCCTACAGTGTCCCCCACGGGGAGGTTTTCCCCGCTCGTGACGTCACTCTCCCATGACGTCATCCCTACTGTGTCCCCACGGGGAGGTTTTCCCCGCTCGTGACGTCACTCTCCCATGACGTCATCCCTACTGTGTCCCCACGGGGAGGTTTTCCCCACTCGTGACGTCACTCTCCCATGACGTCACCCCCACCACTGTGTCCGTGGGGGTGGGGGGAAGCGCCCCATCCCCACCAGGCGCGTGCCGGGCGGGTGCGTCCGAAGGACATTCCCTCCTCGTGACGTCACACACCCACCACATCCCACCCCGCTGACGTCACCCACCACACCCCCCCCATTTTTGGGGTCCCCAATGTCCCTCCCTCACCATTTTTTGGGGTCCCCAAAGTGTCCCCATCCCCAATTTTGGGGGTCCCCAATGTCTCCTCCCCCATTTTTGGGGTCCCCTCCCCAATTTTGGGGTTTATCCTCCTAATTTGGGGTCACCAAAGTGTCCCCTTCCCATTTTTTGGGGTCCCCAATGTCCCCTCCCCCCCATTTTAGGGGTCCCCTCACCATTTTTGGGGTCCCCCAAGTGTCCCCATCCCCAATTTTGGGGGTCCCCAATGTCCCCTCACCCCCATTTTTGGGGTCCCCTCCCCAATTTTGGGGTCCATCCTCCTAATTTGGGGTCCCCGAAGTGTCCCCTTCCCATTTTTGGGGTCCCCAATGTCCCCTCCCCCCCATTTTTGGGGTCCCCTCCCCAAGTTTGGGGTTCATCTTTCATTTTTGGGGGTCCCCAAAGTGTCCCCTCCCCATTTTTGGGGCCCCCATCCCCATTTTAGGGGTCCCCAAAGTCTCCTCCCCCCCATTTTTGGGGTCCCCTTCCCATTTTTGGGGTCCCCAAAGTGTCCCCATCCCCATTTTTGGGGCTCCCATCCCATTTTTGGGGGTCCCCATTGTCTCCTCCCCCCATTTTTGGGGTCCCCTTCCCATTTTTGGGGTCCCCAATGTCCCTCCCTCACCATTTTTGGGGGTCCCCAAAGTGTCCCCATCCCCATTTTTGGGGTCCCCTCCCCAAGTTTGGGGTTCATCTCTCATTTTTGGGGTCCCCAAAGTGTCCCCCTCCCCATTTTTGGGGCCTCCATCCCCATTTTTTGGGGGTCCCCAATGTCTCCTCACCCCCATTTTTGGGGTCCCCTTCCCATTTTTGGGGTCCCCTTCCCATTTTTGGGGTCCCCAATGTCCCTCCCTCAGCATTTTTGGGTCCTCAAAGTGTCCCCATCCCCAATTTTGGGGGTCCCCAATGTCTCCATCCCCATTTTTGGGGTCCTCTCCCCAATTTTGGGGTCCATCCTCCTAATTTGGGGTCACCAAAGTGTCCCCTTCCCATTTTAGGGGTCCCCAATGTCCCCCTCCCCCCATTTTAGGGGTCCCCTCACCATTTTTGGGGTCCCCCAAGTGTCCCCATCCCCAATTTTGGGGTCCCCAATGTCCCTCCCCACCTTTTTGGGGTCCCTTCCCCAATTTTGGGGTCCATCCTCCTATTTTGGGGTCCCCAAAGTGTCCCCAACCCCAATTTTGGGGGTCCCCAAAGTGTCCCCTCCCCACTTTTGGGGGCCCCAGAGTGTCCCCATCCCCGTTTTTGGGGCCCCCATCCCCATTTTTGGGGGTCCCCAATGTCCCCTCCCCATTTTTGGGGTCCCCTCCCCCAAGTTTGGTGTTCATCTTTTATTTTTGGGGTCCCCAAAGTGTCCCCATCCCCATTTTTGGGGTCCCCAATGTCCCTCCCTCACCATTTTTGGGTCCCCAAGGTGTCCCCATCCCCAATTTTGGGGGTCCCCAATGTCCCCTCCCCACCTTTTTGGGGTCCCCTCCCCATTTTTGGGTCCCCAATGTCCCTCCCTCACCATTTTTGGGTCCCCAAAGTGTCCCCTTCCCATTTTTGCGGGTCCCCAATGTCCCCTCACCCCCATTTTTGGGGTCCCCTCCCCATTTTTGGGTCCCCAATGTCCCCTCCCCATTTTTGGGGTCCCCTTCGCATTTTTGGGGTCCCCTCCCCCCAGTTCTGGTGTCCCCAGTGTCCCCTCCCCCGGCCAGGAGCCACCTCGGTGTCACCAGCGCTGGGGTCTTTATTGGGGGGTGGCACCGGGTGACAGCGGGGACACGGCGCCACAGCCGGGTGACAGCCGGGTGACAGCCGGGTGACAGCCGGGTGACATCCAGGTGACAGCCGGGTGACAGCCGGGTGACATCCAGGTGACATCCAGGTGACATCCAGGTGACAGCCAGGTGACAGCCAGGTGACATCCAGGTGACAGCCGGGTGACAGCCAGGTGACAGCCGGGTGACAGCCGGGTGACATCCAGGTGACAGCCGGGTGACAGCCAGGTGACAGCCGGGTGACAGCCGGGTGACATCCAGGTGACAGCCAGGTGACAGCCGGGTGACATCCAGGTGACATCCAGGTGACAGCCGGGTGACAGCCGGGTGACATCCAGGTGACAGCCGGGTGACAGCCAGGTGACAGCCGGGTGACAGCCGGGTGACATCCAGGTGACAGCCAGGTGACAGCCGGGTGACATCCAGGTGACAGCCAGGTGACAGCCAGGTGACATCCAGGTGACATCTGTGTCACCGTGCCAGGTCCAGGTGACATCTGTGTCACCATGCCAGGTGCAGGTGACATCCAGGTGACATCCAGGTGACAGCCGTGTCACCGTGCCAGGTGCAGGTGACACCTGTGTCACATCCGTGTCACCACACAGGGTCCATGTCCTTGTGTCACCTGTCACCATGCCAGCTCTGTGTCACATCTGTGTCACCGTGCCAGATCCGGGTGACATCCAGGTGACAGCCGTGTCCCCGAGCCAGCTCCGTGTCCTTGTGTCACACCCAGGTGACATCCAGGTGACACACAGGTGACACCGGTGTCACACCTGTGTCACACCCGGTGACAGCCGTGTCCCCGAGCCGGCGCCGTGTCCATGTGTCACATCTGTGCCACTGTCCATGTGACACCGGTGTCACCGAGCCGGCTCCGTGTGACATCCGGGTGACATCCAGCTGACAGCCGTGTGACATCCAGGTGACAGCCGTGTCCCCGAGCCAGCTCCGTGTCCCTGTGTCACATCTGTGCCACTGTCCATGTGACACCGGTGTCACCGAGCCAGCTCCGTGTCCCACCCGTGTCCCACCCGGTGACAGCCGTGTCACCGAGCTGGCTCCGTGTCACACCCGTGTCCCACCCGTGTCCCACCCGGTGACAGCCGTGTCCCCGAGCCAGCTCCGTGTCCCCGTGTCCCCCCCGTGTCCCCCCCCTCCCCCGGCGCCACCGGAGTCCCTTGTCCCCATTTTGGGGGGAGGGGTCCTGTGATGTCACTGCCCTGTGACGTCACTATCCTCGTCCATGACGTCACTCCCATGACGTCACCCCCGAACACTGCCCCCATGGTAGGCGGGTCCTTGACCCGTTCTGGGGGGGGGGGTATCCCCCGCTTGTGACGTCATCACCCCATGACGTCACCCCCGTGCCCACGGTGGGGGGGGGGCATAGGCGGGCGTTCCCCCCTCCTCATCCACACGACGTCACACCCCATGACGTCACTCTCCCGTGACGTCACCCCCAACCACTGTGTCCCCACGGGGAGGTTTTCCCCGCTCCTGACGTCACTCTACCATGACGTCATCCCTGTGTCCCCCACGGGGAGGTTTTTCCCCACTCGTGACGTCACTCTCCCGTGACGTCATCCCTACTGTGTCCCCACGGGGAGGTTTCCCCCGCTCGTGACGTCACTCTCCCATGACGTCATCCCTACTGTGTCCCCACGGGGAGGTTTTCCCTGCTCGTGACGTCACTCTCCCATGACGTCACCCCCACCACTGTGTCCGTGGGGGAGGGGGGGGAAGCGCCCCATCCCCACCAGCGCGTGCCGGGCGGGTGTGTCCGAAGGGCATTCCCCCCTCGTGACGTCACACCCACCACATCCCACCCCGCTGACGTCACCCACCACACCCACCCCGTCGTGACGTCACGGCCGTGCCGTCACTCCCCCGCCGTTCCCCAGAGCCACTCGCGCAGCGCCAGCAGCCGGCACCGCAGCAGCCCCAGCGCCCCGCCGAGCCCCGCGCAGCCCCCGGGCCCCGCGGCCAGCGCGGCCCACACCCGCCGCAGCTCGGCGGGCCGCAGCCGGTGCGCGCTGAACAGCGCCCGGCCCGCGCAGCAGCGCTCGGGCGGCACCCGCGCCGCGCCCCCGAAGCGCGCCGAGTGCCGCGCCGCCACCCCGGCCCGCTCCGCCGCCACCCCGACCCACACGTCCTCGGGCAGCGCCAGCGGCACCGCCCGGCCCGCCGCCAGCAGCGCCGCCGCCGCCCGGCGCGACAGCGCGTACGCCGTGCCGCTGCAGTAGGGCGGGAAGCGCGGCCGCGGGGTACAGCCCCGCCGGGACGTGGTGGCGGCTGCGGGGGTCGCGGTTCGGCGCCACCCGCCAGTGCACCCGGCCCACGTACAGCAGGGGCGGCGGCGCCGGCGGCCACGCCGCCAGGTATGTCGCGACGGCCGGCACGTTGACGAACACGTCGTCGTCGGCCTTGAGCAGGAACGGGGCGGCGGCGCAGCAGGCGCGGGCCCAGCGCAGCAGCAGCAGCGTCTTGCGCGTCAGGTTGCCGTAGGTGTCGCCGAAGTCGCCCTGCAGGATGTCGCCGTGCCGCCGCCACTCGGCCAGCAGCTCCCGCTGGGCCCCGGGCTCCGGGGCGGTGCCCAGCACGAACACGGTGCGGGCCGGCGGAGCCCCCGAGCCCCCCCGGGAGTGCCCCCAGGGTCCGCCCCAGGTGTCGCGCACGGCGAGGCGGCGCTGCAGGTGCTGGGGGGCGCTGGGCACGAGGATCAGCAGGAACGGGGCGGGGGGCGAGCAGGGCGGCGGCGCCAGCAGCACTTTGGGGGTGCGGGGGGACCCCCAGGGAGCCGCGGGGAGCTCGCCGGAGCCCCCCGAGAGGAGCCCGAGACAGCCGGGGGGGGCTTGGGGGCCCCCGGTTCCAACCCCGGGACCCCCAATTCCAGCCCCGGGACCCCCAATTCCAACCCCGGGACCCCCAATGACACCCCCGGGACCCCCAATGACACCCCCGGGACGCCCAATTCCAGCTCCGGGACCCCCAATGACACCCCCGGGACCCCCAATTCCAACCCCGGGACCCCCAATTCCAGCCCCGGGACCCCCAATGACACCCCCGGGACCCCCAATGACAGCCCCGGGACCCCCAATGACACCCCCGGGACCCCCAATTCCAGCCCCGGGACCCCCAATGACACCCCCGGGACCCCCAATGACACCCCCGGGATTCCCAATTCCAGCTCCGGGACCCCCGGTTCCAGCCCAGGGACCCCCAATTCCAGCCCCGGGACCCCCGGTTCCAGCCCAGGGACCCCCAATTCCAGCCCAGGGCGCCCCGCTCGTGACCCTCGAGCTCCCGTTCAGGACCCCCGACCCCCAGTTCCCAGCGCCGCCCCCCTCACTCGGGACCCCCGCGCCCTCTCCATTCACAAACCCCGCGCCCCCATTCACGAGCCCCGCCCCCTTCCCACGCCCCCCACCCACGAGCCCCGCCCCGTTCCCACGCTCCCCATTCACAAATCCGCCCCCCCAACTCCCATCCCCCGCGCCCCCCGCGCCCATCCCCCACTCCCCCCCCGTCCCCCCCCGTCCCCCCCACGCCCCCCGCCCCTCCCCCCAGGCCGCCAGGGCCGCCGCCAGCAGCTCCTCGCCCCCGCCCCGCTGCCCAGCAGCACCAGCACCGCCAGCCCCAGCGCCGCCAGCGCCGCCTTCGCCGCCCTCCGCCGCCATTTCCGCCGCCTCGGGCCCATCCCGGAGCCCTCCTCGCCCTTCTCTCACCTCCAGGGGCCCCAAAAACCCCAAAATTCCCCCCAAAATCCCCCCCGGGGGAGGGAGGGGGGGGGGGGCGCTCGGGCCGCGTCCGGCGCGCTGGGCGGGGGCGTGGCCAGGCCCGACGGGTGATCTCCATATATGGGTATGAGTGGGCGGGGTTTTGGGCGGGGTGGGCGTGGTTTGGGCATGCGCGGAGCGGAGTGGGCGTGGCCCGGGAGCGTTGGGGCCGCGCGCGCAGCGGAGGGTGAAGAACGCGGGGGGGAGGAGGGGAAATTTGGGGAGATTTGGGGGGATTTGGGGGGGATTTGGGGGAGATTTGGGGTCCGGGGGGGGGTTTGGGGTCCGCCAGGGAATCTGGGGGGAGCCTGGAGGGGTCTTGGGGGGTTTTGTGGGAGGCAGGAGGAGACTGGGGGGGTCCCGAGGGGAATTTGGGGGTCCCGAGGGGATTTTGGGGGGTCCCGAGGAGAATTTGGGCGTCTCGAGGCGGTTTTGGGGTGTCTCGAGAGGGTTTTGGGGGTCCCGAGGGGTTTTTGGGGGTCCCGAGGGGGTTTTGGGGGGTCTCGAGGGGGTTTTGGGGGTCCCAAGGGGAATTTGGGGGTCCCGAGTGGGTTTTGGGGGTCTCGAGGGGGTTTTGGGGGTCTCGAGGGGATTTTGGGGGTCCCAAGGGGAATTTGGGGGGGATTTGGAGGGGATTTTGGGGGTTCCGAGGGGGTTTTGGGGGTTCCGAGGGGGTTTTGGGGGTCCCGAAGGGAATTTGGGGGGGTTTTAGAGGGGATTTTGGGGGTCCCAAGGGGAATTTGGGGGGTTTGGAGGGGGTTTTGGGGGTCCCGAGGGGATTTTGGGGGTCCCGAGGGAATTTTGGGGGTCCCTAGTGGATTTTGGGGGGGTGTGGAAGGACGTGGGTTGGATTTTTGCGGGTAAGATTTTTGGGGGCTCCTGGGTTTTTTTTGGGGTGGGGGTCTCTGATGGAGCAAAGGGGTTTTGGGGGTGCTGGGGTGACCCCAAAAATCCTCTCCCTCTCCTCCCCCCCCCCCCCCCCCAAAAAAAGCCCCCCCCCATGGCGGAGCCGCTGCAGAAGAAGCTCCAGGGGGAGCTGGAGAAATATCAGCAGTTACAGAAAGGTGAGACCCCCCCAAAAAACCCAAAAATCCCCCAAAATCCCTCCTGGGAATCCCCCAAAATCCCCCCTGGAACCTCCTGAAAACCCCCTGGGACTCCCCCAAAAATCCCCCAAAATCCCCCCAAAAATCCCCCAAAAATCCCCCAAAATCACACATGGGAACCCCCCAAAATCCCCCCTGGGATCCCCCCCAAAAATCCCCCCTGGGACCCCACAAAATCCCAGTGGGAGCCCCCAAAATCTCCCCTGGGAACCCCCAAAAACCCCCCTGGAAAGCTTCCAAAATCTCCCCAAATCCCCCCTGGGAACCCCAAAATCCCTCCTGGGAACGCCCCCAAAATCCCCCTGGGACCCCCCAAAATCCGTCCTGGGAACCCCCAAAATCCCCCCTGGGACCCCCAAAATCCCTCCTGTGAACCCCCAAAATCCCCCCTGGGACCCCCCAAAATCTCCCCAAAATCCTACCTGTGAACCCCCAAAATCCTCGTGGGAACCCCCCAAAATCTCCCCTGGGAACCCCATAATTCCCCCTGGGAACCCCCAAAATCCCCCCTGGGAACCCCTCCAAAATCCCCCCTGGGAACCCCCAAAAATCTCCCCTGGCACCCCCCAAAATCCCCTGAAACCCCCCAAAATCCCCCCTGGGACCCCCCCAAATTCCCCCCTGGGGGACCCCCAAAATCCCCTCTGGGATACCCCAAAAATCTCCCCTGGGAACCCCCCCAAAAATCCCCCCTGGAAATCCCCCAAAATCTTCCCAAAATCCTTCCTGTGAACCCCCCAAAATCCCCCCTGGGAACGCCCCCAAAATCTCCCCTGGGATCCCCCAAAATCCCTCCTGGCAACCCCCCAAAATCCCTCCTGGGAACCCCAAAATCCCCCCAGGGAGCCCCCCCAAAAACCCTCCTGGAAACCCCCCCAAAATCCCCGCTGGGAATGCCCCAAAATCCCTCCTGGGACCCCCAAAATCCCCCCTGGGACCCCCCAAAATCTCCCCAAAATCCTTCCTGTGAACCCCCAAAATCCCTCGTGGGAACCCCCCAAAATCTCCCCTGGGAAGCCCCCCCAAAATCCCCCCTGGGACCCCCCCAAAGTTCCTCCAGGGAGCCCCCTCAAAAACCCTGCTGGGCTCCCCCAAAATCCCCCTGGGACCCCCCAAAATCCCCCCTGGGACCCCCAAAATCTCCCCAAAATCCTTCTGTGAACCCCCCAAAATCCCTCGTGGGAACCCCCCAAAATCTCCCCTGGGAAGCCCCCCAAAATCCCCCCTGGGACCCCCCAAAGTTCCTCCAGGGAGCCCCCTCAAAAACCCTGCTGGGCTCCCCCAAAATCCCCCTGGGAACCCCCAAAATCCCTCCTGGGAACCCCCCAAAATCCCCCCTGGGAACCCCCTAAATCCCCCCAGAGAACCCCCCCCAAAAACCCTCCTGGGACCCCCCAAAATTCCCCCAGGACCCCTCAAAAATCCCCCTGGGAACCCCCCAAAAATCCCCCATGGGACCCCCCAAAATCCCCCTTGGAACGCCCCAAAAACCCCCCTGGAGGACCCCCCAAAATCTCCCCAGAATCCCTCCTTTGAACCCCCCAAAAGACCCCCTGGGATCCCCCAAAATCCCCTGGGACCCCCCAAAATCCCCCCAGGGAACCCAAAATCCCCCCTGGGAACCCCCAAAAACCCCCCCTGGGACCCCTCAAAATCCGCCCTGGGAACCCCCAAAATCCCTCCTTGGACCCCCAAAATCTCCTCTGGAAACCCCAAAATCCCCCCTGGGGAACCCCAAAATCACCCCTGGGAACCCCCCAAAATCCCCCCTGGGAACCCCCAAAATCCCTCCTGGCAACCCCCCAAAATCCCCCCTGGGAACCCCCCAAAAACCCCCCCCTGGGACCCCTCAAAATCCGCCCTGGGAACCCCCAAAATCCCCCCTGGGACCCCCCCAAAAACCCCCCTGGGACCCCCAAAATCTCCCCTGGGAACCCCCCAAAATCCTCCTGGGACCTCACCCAAAATCCCCCCTGGGAACCCCCAAAATCCCCCCTGGGACCCCCAAAATCCCTCCTGTGAACCCCCCAAAATCTCCCCTGGGACCCCCCCAAAATCCCCTCTGGGACCCCCCCCCCCCCCCAAATCCCCCCTGGGATCCCCCCATAATCCCCTAGGGAACCCCCCCAAAAATCCCCCCTGGGAAGCCCCCCAAAATGCCCCCTGGGAACCCCCAAAAACCCCCCAGGGAACCCCAAAATCCCCATGGGACCCCCCCAAAATCCCCCTGGCAACCCCCAAAATCCCCCCAGAGAACCCCCAAAATCCCCCAGGGAACCCCCAAAATCCCCCCTGGGAACCCCCCAAAATCCCTCCTGGGACCCCCCAAAATCTCCCCTGGGCTCCCCAAAATCCCCTGGGAACCCCCAAAAATCCCCCTGGGACCCCCCAAAATCTCCCCTGGGAACCCCCAAAATCCTCCTGGGAACCCCCAAAATCCCCCCTGGAGACCCCCCAAAATCTCCCAAAATCTCCCCAAAATCCCCCCAAGGAACCCCCCAAAAATCCCCTTGGGAACCCCCTAAATCCGCCCTGGGAACCCCCAAAATCCCCATGGAACCCCCAAAATCCCCCCTTGGACCCCCAAAATCCCCCCTGGGAACCCCAAAATCCCCCTGGGAACCCCCAAAAATCCCTCCTGGGAACCCCCAAAATCCCCCTGGGACCCCCCAAAATCCCCCAGGCAACCCCCCAAAATCCCTCCTTGGACCCCCAAAATTTCCTCTGGAAACGCCAAAATCCCCCCAGGGAACCCAAAATCCCCATGGGACCCCCCCCGAAATCCCCCTGGCAACCCCCCAAAATCCCCCCAGGGAACCCCCCAAAATCCCCCTGGGATCCCCCAAAATTCCCCTTGGGAACCCCCAAAATCCCCCTGGGACCCCCAAAAATCCCCCCTGGGAACCCGAAAATCCCCATGGAACCCCCCAAAACCCCCCAGGGAACCCCAAAATCACCCCTGGGAACCCCAAAATCACCCCTGGGCCACCCCAAAATCCCCCCAGGGAACCCCAAAATCACCCCTGGGAACCCAAAATCACCCCTGGGCCACCCCAAAATCCCCCTGGGACCCCACAAAATCCCTGTGGGAACCCTTAAAATCCCCCCAGGGAACCCCCAAAATCCCCATGGAACCCCCCAAAATCCCCCCTGGGAACTTCAAAATTCCCCTGGGAACACCCCAAAATCCCCCCTGGGAACCCCCAAAATCCCCCCAGAGAACCCCCCCCAAAATCCCTCCTGTGAACCCCCCAAAATCCCCCCTGGGAACCCCCAAAATCCCCCCTGGGAACCCCCCAAAATCTCTCCTGGGACCCCCCCAAAATCCCCCCTGGACCCCCCAAAATCCCCCCTGGGAACCCCCAAAATCCCCCCTGGGGAACCACCAAAATCCGCCCTGGGAACCCCCAAAATCCCCATGGAACCCCCAAAATCCCCCCTTGGACCTCCAAAATCTTCTCTGGAAACCCCAAAATCCCCCCTGGGGAACCCCAAAATCCCCCCTGGGAACCCCAAAAACCCCCCAGGGAACCCCAAAATCCCCATGGGACCCCCCAAAATCCCCCTGGCAACCCCCCAAAATCCCCCCTGGCAACCCCCCAAAATCCCCCCTGGGAACCCCCAAAATCCCCCCAGGGAACCCCAAAAACCCTTCTGGGAACCCCAAAATCCTTCAGAACCTCCCAAAATTCCCTAAACCCCCCCAAACGCTCCCCAAAAACCAAATGGGACCCCCAAAAAATCCTTCAGACCCCCCAAAACCTCCCCAAAAATCTCCTGGGACCCCCAAAAATCCTTCAGATCCCCCAAAATCCCCCCAAAGCCCCCCCAGAACCTCCCCAAAAACCAACTGGCACCCCCAAAAATTAATCGGATCCCCCCAAAACCTTCCCAAATACCTCCCCAAAAACCAACTGGGACCCCCAAAAAATCCTTCAGATCCCCCAAAATCTCCCCAAAAATCTCCTGGGACCCCCAAAAATCAATCAGACCTCCCAAAACCTCCCCAAAAACCTCTTGGTACCCCCCAAAAAATCCTTCAGACCCCCCAAAATCCCCCAAAGCCTCCCCAAAACCTCCCCAAAAACCACCTGGGACCCCCAAAAATCCTTCAGATCCCCAAAAATCCCCCCAAAACCTCCCCAAAAATCTCCTGGGACCCCCAAAAATCAATCAGATCCCCCCAAAATCTCCCCAAAAACCAACCGGGACCCCCAAAAATCCTTCAGACCCCCCAAAATCCCCCCAAAGCCCCCCAGAACCTCCCCAAAAATGTCCTGGGACCCCCAAAAATCAATCAGATACCCCAGAACCTCTCCAAAAACCAACTGGGACCCCCAAAAATCCTTCAGAACCCCCAAAATCCCCCAAAGCCCCCCCAGAACCTCCCCAAAAATCTCCTGGGACCCCCAAAAATCATTCAGATCCCCCAAAATCCCCCAAAGCCCCCCCCAGAACCTCCCCAAAAACCAACTGGGAACCTCCCAAAAATCAATCAGATCCCCCCAAATCCTCCCCAAAAACCAACTGGGACCCCCAAAAATCCTTCAGATCCCCCAAAATCCCCCAAAGCCCCCCCCAGAACCTCCCCAAAAATCTCTGGGACCCCCAAAAATCAATCAGATACCCCCAGAACCTCTCCAAAAACCAACTGGGACCCCCAAAAAAATCCTTCAGATCCCCCAAAATCTCCCCAAAGCCCCCCCAGAACCTCCCCAAAAATCTCCTGGGACCCCCAAAAATCCTTCAGATCCCCAAAATCCCCCCAAAGCCCCCCCAGAACTCCCCAAAAACCAACTGGGACCCCCAAAAAATCCTTCAGACCCCCTAGAACCTCCCAAAAATCTCCTGGGACCCCCAAAAATCCTTCAGATCCCCAAAATCCCCCCAAAACCTCCCCAAAAACTAATTGGGACCCCAAAAAATCCTTCAGACCCCCCCAGAACCTCCCCAAAAATCTCCTGGGACCCCCCAAAAATCCTTCAGACGCCCCAGAACCTCCCCAAAAATCTCCTGGGACCCCCAAAAATCATTCAGATCCCCCAAAATCCCCCAAAGCCCCCCCAGAACCTCCCCAAAAACCTCCTGGACCTCCAAAAATCAATCAGATCCCCCCAAAACCTCCCCAAAAACCACCTGGGACCCCCAAAAAATCCTTCAGATCCCCCAAAATCTCCCCAAAAACCACCTGGGACCCCCCAAAAATCCTCCAGCCCCCCCAGAATCCCCTCAGGACCCCCCAAGACCCCCAGGGACCCCAGCCCCGTCCCCTCCAGGCCCTCCAGCCCCCCCAAATCCTCCCAGGACCCCCCAAACCCGTCCGCGTTCCCCGTTTTCTGGGGGGGGGTCCCTGGGCTGCGCCCCGGTTTTGGGTCCCCCCTGAGCCCCGGTTTTGGGGTTCCCCCCCCCAGAGCTGGGCCGGGCGGTGGCGGCGAGGCAGAAACTGGAGACGCAGCTGACGGAGAACAACATCGTGCAGGAGGTGGGAACCCCCAAAACTGGCCCAAAGCGCCCCGAAAATGACCCCAGGAATGGGCCAGGAATGACCCAAAAATACCCCCAAAAATAACCCAAAATACCCGGAAATGACCCAGGAATGGGCCAGAAATGGGCCAGAAATGACCCAAAAATAACCAAAACTGCCCCAAAAATAACCCAAAATACCCTGAAAATGACCCCAGGAATGAGCCAGAAATGGGCCAGAAATGACCCAAAAATACCCCCAAAAATAACCCAAAATACCCCGGAAATGACCCCAGGAATGGGCCAGAAATGGGCCAGAAATGACCCAAAAATAACCCAAAACTGCCCCAAAAATACCCCCAAAAATAACCCAAAATACCCCGAAAATGACCCCAGAAATGAGCCAGAAATGGGCCAGAAATGACCCAAAACTGCCCCAAAAATAACCCCAAAAATAATCCAAAATACCCCGAAAATGACCCCAGAAATGAGCCAGAAATGGGCCAGAAATGACCCAAAAATACCCCCAAAAATACCCCAAAATACCCCGAAAATGACCCCAGAAATGGCCAGAAATGACCCAAAACTGCCCCAAAAATAACCCAAAATTGCCCCAGAAATGAGCCAGAAATGGGTAAGAAATGACCCAAAACTGCCCCAGAAATGAGCCAGAAATGACCCAAAACTGCCCCAAAAATACCCCCAAAAATAACCCAAAATACCCCGAAAATGACCCCAGGAATGAGCCAGAAATGGGCCAGAAATGACCCAAAAATACCCCCAAAAATAACCCAAAATACCCCGAAAATGAGCCCAGGAATGGGCCAGAAATGGGCCAGAAATGACCCAAAAATGACCCCAGAAATGAGCCAGAAATGACCCAAAATAACCCAAAACTGCCCCAGAAATGAGCCAGAAAACGAGCCAGAAATGACCGAAAACTGCCCCAAAAATAACCACAAAAATTATCCAAAATACCCTGAAAATGACCCCAGAAATGAGCCAGAAATGGGCCAGAAATGACCCAAAAATAACCCAAAACTGCCCCAAAAATGACCACAGAAATGAGCCAGAAATGACCCAAACTGCCCCAAAAATACCCCCAAAAATAACCCAAAATACCCCGAAAATGACCCCAGGAATGAGCCAGAAATGGGCCAGAAATGACCCAAAAATACCCCAAAAATAACCCAAAATACCCCGGAAATGACCCCAGGAACGAGCCAGAAATGGGCCAGAAATGACCCAAAAATAACCAAAACTGCCCCAAAAATACCCCCAAAATTACCCCAAAACTGCCCCAGAAATGAGCCAGAAATGGGCCAGAAATGACCCAAAACTGCCCCAAAAATACCCCCAAATCTGCCCCAAAATTACCCTAAAAATACCCAAAATTAATGCCAAAACTGCCCCCAAATTAACCCCCAAACTGTCTCAAAAGTAACCCAAAAATTGCTCCAAAAATACCCCAAAACTGCCCCAAAAATACCCAAAATTAACCCCAAAACTGCCCCAAAGTAACCCCCAAACTGCCCCAAAAGTAACTCAAAAACTGCTCCAAAAATACCCCGAAAATGACCCAAAAATAACCCGAAAGTGCCCCAAAAATAACCCCAAAACTGCCCCAAAAATAACCCAAAACTGCCCCAAAAATACCCCAAAAATAACCCCAAAACTGCCCCAAAAATAACCCAAAACTGCCCCAAAAATACCCCAAAACTGCCACAAAAATCCCCCAAAAATACCCCAAAACTGCCCAAATCCCCTTTTTTCAAAAATCCCCAACCCCCCAAAATCCCAGCTTCCCCCCCACCAAAAAGAATCCCTTTATCCCCAAATCCCCTTTTTCCCCAAATACCTTTCTTCCCCCGTAAAATCCCCTTTTCCCCCAAATTATCCCCCCAAATCCCTTTTTTCCCAAAAAAAATCCCCAAATCCCCCAAAATCCCCGCTTCCCCTTCCAAAAAAAATCCCTTTTTCCCCCCATTACCTTTTTCCCCAAATCCCTTTTCCCCCAAATCCCCATTTCCCCAAATCCTTTTTCCCCAAATCCCTTTTTCCCCAAATCCCATTTTTTCCCCAAATCCATTTTTCCCCAAATCCCCATTTTTCCCAAGTCCCTTTTTCCCCCAAATCCCTTTTTCCCCAAATCCCATTTCCCCAAATCCCTTTTTCCCCAAATCCCCTTTTTCCCAAATCCCTTTTCCCCCAAATCCCTTTTTTCCCCAAATCCCTGTTTTCCCCAAATCCTCATTTTCCCCCAAATCCCTTTTTTCCCCAAATCCCTTTCCCCCAAATCCCTTTTTTCCCCAAATCCCCATTTTTCCCCAAATCCCCTTTTCCCCAAATCCCTTTTTCCCCAAATTCCTTTTTCCCCAAATCCCTTTTCCCCCAAATCCCATTTTTTCCCCCAATCCCGTTTTTTCCCCCAATCCCGTTTTTTCCCCCAATCCCGTTTTTTCCCCCAAATCCCTTTTTTTCCCCCAAATCCCTTTTTTCCCCAAATCCCTTTTTTCCCCAAATCCTCATTTTCCCCAAATCCCTTTTTCCCCCAAATCCCCTTTTCCCCAAATCCCCTTTTCCCCAAATCCCCTTTTCCCCAAATCCCTTTTCCCCCAAATCCTTTTTCCCCCCGTAAAATCCCCTTTCCCCCAAAAATTACCCCCAAAACCCCTTTTCCCCAAAAAATAAAAATCCCCTTTCTCCCAAAACCCCCATTCCCCAATCCCCTTCTCCCCACCAAAATCCCCTTGTCCTCCCCAAAAAACCCCACATTTTCCCGCATTTTCGCCCCCAAATTTCCATTTTTTCCCCCCAAAAAACGCCGTTTTTTCCCCAAAGTGGCGGTTTTGACCAAAGCGGGGATTTGTGGCCCGAGCAGGAGCTGAGCCTGCTGGACGAGACCAACGGCGTCTTCAAGCTCCTGGGGCCGGTGCTGGTCCGGCAGGAGCTGGAGGAGGCCAAGGGCACCGTGGGCAAACGGCTGGAGTACATCAGCGGCGAGATGTGGGTTCGGGGAGAAAGAGCGGGAATTTGGGAAAAAAACGGGAAAAATGGGAAAAATGGGAAAAAATGGAGAAAAAAACGGGGGGAAATGGGGAAAAAATGGGGGGAAAATGGGAAAAAAACAGGGGGAAATGGGAAAAAATGGGGGAAAATGGGGGAACGGCTGGAGTAGATCAGCGGGGAGATGTGGGTTTGGGGAGAAAGAGCGGGAATTTGGGAAAAAAACGGGGAAAAATGGGAAAAATGGGAAAAAATGGAGAAAAAACGGGGGGAAATGGGGAAAAAATGGGGGGAAAATGGGAAAAAAAACAGGGGGAAATGGGAAAAAATGGGGGGAAATGGGGGAACGGCTGGAGTAGATCAGCGGGGAGATGTGGGTTTGGGGAGAAAGAGCGGGAATTTGGGAAAAAATGGGGGGAAATGGGGAAAAACGGGAAAAAACGGGGGGAAAATGGGGAAAAAATGGGGGGAAAATGGGAAAAAAATGGGGGGAAAATGGGGGGAAATGGGGGAACGGCTGGAGTAGATCAGCGGGGAGATGTGGGTTCAGGGAGAAAGAGCGGGAATTTGGGAAAAAGCGGGGAAAAATGGGGAAAAACGGGAAAAAATGGGGGGGGGAAATGGGGAAAAATGGGATAAAAACGGGGGGGAAATGGGAAAAAATGGGGGGAAATGGGGGAACGGCTGGAGTACATCAGCGGGGAGATGTGGGTTTGGGGAGAAAGAGCGGGAATTTGGAAAAAACGGGGGAAATGGGAAAATTGAGAAAAACCGGAGAAAAAATGGGGGGAAATGGGAAAAAAATGGGGGGAAAATGGGAAAAAACGGGGGGAAAATGGGAAAAAATGGGGGAAATGCACAAAAAATGGGGAAAAATGGCTGGAGTAGATCAGCGGGGAGATGTGGGTTTGGGGAGAAAAAAGCGGGAATTTGGGAAAAAATGGGAAAAGTGTGGGAAAATGGGGGGGAAATGTCCATTTTCCTCCCCAAAATTCCCTGGTTTTCCCCCAAAAATCACAATTTTCTCCCAAAGTCCCCATTTCCCCCCAAAACTCCAATTTTCCTTCCCAAAATCCCCATTTTTTTCCTCAAAATCCTCATTTCCCCCCCCAAAAATCCCCATTTTCCCCCCAAAATTCCAATTTCCCCCCCCAAAATCCCAAATTTTCCCCCCCAAAAATCCAATTTTTTCCCCAAAATCCCCATTTTTTTCCCCCAAAATCCCCATTTTTTCCCCCAAAACTCCAATTTTCCCCCAAAATCCCCATTTTTCCCCCAAAATCCCCATTTTCCCACCCAAAACTCCCATTTTCCCCCAAAATCCCAATTTTTCCCCCCAAAACTCCCATTTTCCCCCCCAAAATTCCCATTTTTTCCCCCCAAAAATCCCATTTTTCCCCCCAAAACTCCCATTTTCCCCCCAAAATCCCCATTTTTCTCCCCCAAAATCCCAATTTTTTCCCCCAAAACTCCCATTTTTCCCCCAAAAATCCCTTTTTTTTTTCCCCCCAAAATCCCATTTTTCCCCCCCAAAATCCCCATTTTCCCCCAAAACTCCCATTTTTCCCCCAAAAAATCCCATTTTTTCCCCCAAAACTCCCATTTTCCCCCCCAAAAAATCCCATTTTTTTTCCCAAAATCCCCATTTTTCCCCAAAAATCCCATTTTTTCCCCAAAATCCCCATTT